>NC_087070.1:641613-880206 GCF_963678635.1 Symsagittifera roscoffensis
CCATTGTTACTGAATTTAAATAACATTTATAATGTAATCATGTTTTAAAGTTTGACCATAATATTCTGAGAGTTTTTAGCCTTTTCGTTTTTCATACCTAATTTGTTGCTAATGTAATGCTAACCTAAAACTTATTTCATTAATTTTAGTTTTAGCGATAATTTTTGATTCTGGAACTATAGCTTAAAGGCTAGCTCCCCACTTCTAAAATCGTCAGACTGTTAATTGCCGGCCTCTCTTTTCCAATTTGCAACGTGTCTAATGTAAGTTATTTAATGTTGCCTGAGGCCTGATCGATCAATTATTTTCCATAGGAATCAACAGAATTCCAATATAATCAAATTTTACTTAAAAAATAGAGGTGCGGAATTTTTTACCACAAAAAAATTAAACTGGGCAAGCAGAATTTTGTTTCAAGAAAACTAAAGTTTTTTGACTTTTCTAAACAAGTATTCATGTAAGAACCTCAATTAATGTAAATTTTATAGAAATTTTCTGTCACAAATTTTTCTACTTTTTTTCCAGTGTTTTTATAGCAAACGCTTATCAAAATAGGTGTATCGCTGCAGATTTTATAAATAGTTGCTTGGAACAACCTAAAAAATGTGCCGTTTAGTTTGATCTCCGCGTACTCCACGTGTAATCTAATCTGAAACACAATTAAGTGCAGACTATTTTTCCTCAACACTGAGACAACTTTTCAAAACAATTTTTACAATCTAACCTGAGTTACGACCAACAGAAATGTAATATGATACACATTTGAACCACTAGGAGTTTTATTATAGCAGTCAATTTTGGGCGGAAAAACACCTAATCCCTTTTCCCCCCTCACCTCCTGATAGACTGATGGATCGCTAAACTGGTCTTGAAAATGTTGCAATGTTGAAAATGTTGGTCTTGAAAAAGCAATTTTATGAAATTTTTACCGTTGCAATAATTTTGCTGCAATTGATAAAATCTTTTGCACTTTCGAGAGGTCAATCTTCTTTTTTGGACATGGATGGTTCTTTATAGGAATTTGTGAACTTATCATTACGAGGCCAAACTGCATTTTATGATTTGCAGGCGGTTTCGGCAGCAAGGACACTTCCCTTTGTTCTTCTTTTGTTCTTTCAATTACTTTGATCGTTCTGACAATATTTTAAATTGTTTAAAGACTTGTCTCTGGAATCCAGGACCATACAGACCGAAAATTGTCCGCCTACCTAGTGCACAGTTTGGCTTTGTAATGATTTTTTTAAATTAGTTTGCATAAATTTCAAGTAACTAAGAACAGTTTCAGCCCTTAAAACTTGATAAGCATTTTACATAATGCAATCTTTTTCTATAATCGATTTTAGAAAAATGTAAAAATTTGATTTTTTGTTTCAGGAAGAAAAATTGGCTAGCTATGTGCAGACTCTGCTAGTAATGTAAAACGTGGACCTAAACGAAACAAAATGTTGAAAAATTGAACCAAAGAGATAATTGACTGATTTCCAATTTCGCACCCTACCAACCCTACCAACTGCACTAAGACAATGTGATCAAAACCAAAGTTTAAAGTCACGGCCTGACGTTATCAACGGTTAAAGTAGATCACTAATTTACACCATTAAAAAAATATTATCATGTCCTCGCAACCAAAAACTCGAAAGCACATTACAAATAATTATGAAATTGTTTTGATTTTCTGCGACTGCTTTTTTGCCTTTCGCATCGGCTCTGTTATTTTCGACTAGACGGGACTATTCAAGTCACCGGGTTTTTCTCATCGCTTCCTTCAGTTAAACCGTGCCCCTTTTTTTCCTGAGCACATACTTTTGTTTTTATTTTTGAACGGTCTGTAGAGTAAGTTTGATGTCAATTTGGCCTAGGACTTTATAGGATTCTTGATCCCGGGGGTTTGTTACTCTTGTTTTTTGGAACACAAAATATTCTTTGTCAGGTAGGGCCCATTTTTGGTGGCAACCGCATTGCAGCGACCACGTGTCTCTGTTGATTTCGCAGAAATTGACCCTGCTTTTGTCTTCTCTTGAGTTGGCGCGGCTGTCGCCGGTTTCGCGGAATCCACCCTGTATCAACAGTCTGAGCAACTCATATACTCCAGGACCGTATTCCAGATCAGATTTTTCTTGATGGGTGTTTCGTTTATCTACCTAAGACCGTTTATGCATCATTATCATTATTTGCTTCAAAATGGAAACATTTACTGTCAACCTGGATGCCACTGATGTATGTTAAGCTACTCTTTTCAATTTTGAATCATTTTTTATATTTTTATATTATATTGAAACCGTTGGCAGTTCAAAACTTTAAATTAGTGACCATGACACGAAACTTGATCTTTGATCAGCAAGTCCTTTTCTCACAACGCCGTTGAATTCTCTAAACGTTCAAAAAAATATATCAGGTTTTTTGACCTATTGCTGGAACAAATGTATGCTGATGGTGTTACGCGTCATGATTTTGCTCAACTAACCAAAATTTGCTAAAATAGTTCAAATAACCTACCCAGAAACTTTTCGGGTTGCCCCAATCAAAAAAAATCACTGGACGTAGAAAAGTTATCCTCTTTTGATAGTTCTTGGAACGACAGGTAAGGTGGCTCAAAATAAAAATATGCCAAACAAAATATAAATTTTGGATTTATTCCAATACAGCAAAATAGGATTTCCAGGGACTGTAGAGTTTGAAAAAGAGTTTTAAAATTTATTCTCTGTTTACAATGTCTTCATTTTTCATTTTCATTCTTTCAAATGTTCGTTTCTCTAAACATTTGCTCGTTCAAAAAGTGTGTATGTGTGTTCCACGGTTTCCCATTCCCCATTGAAGAGAATCATCTCATTGGGTAACTGATTGATCTAAGCCATTGATAGCGATCATTGTTTTTTCTTTTTCCATCTTAATTTTCAACGGTAGCTCAAACTGGTGGCCTTTTTTAATTCCCTTAACCTCGCACAAGCACCGTTTTTATGGTGTAACGAGAGGTTTTACAAGGTTAAGTTTTGAAAAACACCAAAAAGTTTGTCGAGGCCTAGTTTAACCATATGCCAATTTTTAGCAACTATCGGACAAGTTACAAAAAAAAATAGTCAGACATTTCGAGGAGGGGAGGAAAAGAAAGTTGAGAAAAGGCCGGAGAAAAGATCAATTGGAAAACTGACATGTGTAGATAGAAACGAGACTAAAAACATCACCGAGGTGAAAGGGCAAAAAAAGAAGCCGATCTGATTTGACGCTGGAAGGGGTGTGATAAGACATGCAAATGCTGTTGTAACAGGAAAAAAGATTCCATATCATGAGTAAACTCCTGGAAAAATGCATGTATCCAGCGTTGTATGACCATTTCATCAAATTTCTCACAAGAAGTCAGCACGGTTTTGTTAAAAGCCGTTCAGTTATTACAAACATGTTATATTTCTTGAAAAAAATCTACGAAACAACTGACAAGAACGCTGAAAACCATGTGATTGCATTCTATACCGACTTCTCTAAGGCATTCGACAAAGTCCCGCATTACGAACTACTAAAGAAAATGAGCAACATTGGAGTTGGAGGCTGTTTCCTTGAAATAATCGCAGACTATCTCAGCAACAGGAAACAATTTGTTCGTGCTGACAATTTCTCATCAGAAACTTTAGAAATTACAAGTGGCGTACCACAAGGATCGTTGATTGGTCCATTATTCTTCTGTATCTTCATAAATGATCTTCCTGAAGCATTGAAATTTAGTGACCCATTTATCTTTGCAGACGACCTAAAATTACTAGAGGTGAATGTAGACACAAAGGACATCCAGCAGGACCTAAAAAGCGTTGAAAACTGGGTAGACAAAAACAAGATGAGTCTGGCACTGGACAAATGTTTTAAAGTCGAAATTAGAGGAAATCAACACGAATTTATTCTTTGTTAAACAGCAGTGGAAAGCTCGAATAGGATAAATCATCTAGGAATACATGTGTCCAAACATTTAACATGGACAACCCATATTGACTCAAGAATGTCGAAAGTGAATAAAACGTTCTATTGCATCCGCAGAAACTTAGAATTCAGAGTCAAAATGCGCATAAAACTTGGTCTGTACAAATCCTTAATACTTCCTGTTCTAACGTATGGTCTAATTATTTGCAATATCTCAAGAAGCGACTTAGGGAGAATAGAAAGGTTCCAAAAGAAAGTCTTAAAATGAATCACGGGAAACGATTCTGACTATACAGAGCAGCTGAGATTGTTAAACATCCTGCCTCTGGCGTTGTTTCTCCAGCTGAACGAGTTACTGATGATGGCGAAATTCATGCATGAAGAAAACGATCACATTAAGCTCCCGGCAAAAATTGAAAATCCAGGAAGAACGAAAGAAATTTTCAACCTAAACAAGACCAGAACTGAAAAAGCTAGAGGAGAGTTTACATTCAGGACGTGCCGTCTAATAAACCGACTAAATCAGAAAATTGAATTTCGAGAAATGCTAGGCTTAAAGCGAAGATTGATACAGATGATGTGGAAGTTTTTCGACGATCAATTCTCAGAACAAAACAAGTGCACATGGGTACTCTTCTGTTACTGCTACATGTGCCGAAATAACTGGACAAAATTTTGAGAACTTTAGGGATATCATCCCATCAGTATGCTACTGAAAATTCACAACAACTACAACAACAACAACAACAACAACAACAACAACAACAACAACAACAACAACAACAACAACAACAACAACAACAACAACAACAATAACAAAAATAAACATTCCAGTGCCCTAAAAACGAAAAAAGCTACAGAAAAACACATCTTGACGAACCACTACAAAATTTGTGATTCGGCTCCAAGGGGATTATGTGAAGGATGGATGAGCTGCATAAACCCAAAGGAGAAAGCAAGACACTTAAGATTGATTCGAAGATAAAAACAGACACCAGAACACAAAAGATGAAAAATCAAACAAGAACAAAATATATACAGATTCACAGGGACGCGGAAAACGAGAAAAAGCCCGGCAAAAGGCGCACGCCAAGCACCAATTCCAGGCCGCAACAGCTGAACTGCAACCAACGAGCAAATGAACGAATGAATCAGAAAGTGAACTCTCTGAGAAAGGGAAGCCCCCCCCCCCCTAAATTCTGCTCTGCAAAACAAATTATACTTTCAGCAAAAAAAACTGTGGGACACTTTAAAATTTGTTTCCAACCATCTATGGGGTTGCGAAAGAAACAAAATTCTCAAAACACTGCACTCAGGATCAAAAAACACAAGTTAAACACTGTTATTGGACAAATTTTACTAAAAAAATCCTCTTTATACTTTTTAAAATGTTCTTCATACCTCTCCTCCCAAAAGATGTAGGGCAAGAAGGATGGCTGACGCCATTTTGGGGACCTCATTTTGACAGTAAACAGTCATTCAAAACTGTTGAATAACGTAGAACGCTTGCAGAAAGGATACTCATTTGGAGAGAAAACCAGAATCTAAGTTGTAACTGACTGACTCTGTCTGTGGCCTGATAGAACCTCAATGAACAATTGGCTGAACTTCTGAGCATTTTTTCCGGATGTGCCAGACACTTAAAAGAATGCGAAGTCAAATGCTTTCTTGTTTTTGATGCCACACATTGATTATGGTCAGCCAAAAATGAAGTAGGGATTATTTATCCATTATTTAGCTATGAAAGTCATTTTTTACATCAATTTTAAGTTGACAATAAAAAATTGATGATTTATCGTAAAAGAAACAATAGAACGGCTTACTGGTGAAAAAGAAACGAAACAATCTGTTAAAACATAGATGATAGTTAATTTTTCATCAAATTTTTTTTTCAATTTTTCGAGTAACTTGATCAAATTGTCGAAAAAACGTACCCAATTTTCTGTTGCATCGCACCTATCAAAAAAATCGTATCACTTCATAATGACAGGTAAAATGGCTCAAAGCAAAAACTTTCCGAAAAGTAAATTTTCTCCGGGACTGCAAAATTTAGAAAAGTATTTTTGAAAAAGTTTTTTTTTTTTCGTTCATCAAGTCTTTAGTTTCGAGATAATCAGGATAATCAGCCTCCACTTTGATGACAATTGGAGGTTGATTATCCTACTTTGTCACCTGCAGTTTTTTAAAGCAATTTTTTCTCTTAAACTTGTCCGACTGTTAGAAAAATTGGCCTGAGGACTAATTAGGCTATGATAAACATATTTAGTCAACATACTTACCTTGCGAAACCCTTAATTACACCATAAAATTAATGCTTATATGAGGTGGGGGGAAATAAAAAGTGATAAATTGGATCAAGAAACTACAAAAAATTACGCGTAAAAGTTAGCAAGGGGAGGAACAAAAGCTCTTTTCCATCACCTGTCCCAAATTTCAAATTTTAGGTATGTCTTATTATGGTTGAACAAATGATGTTACAATACAATGTATGAAGAAAAATGGCTCTTTTCCACTAACTGTCCCAAACTTTAAACTAGGGGCCCAGCTGAAAGCTGGAGAGACCTGTTTGATTATTTTAATATTGATTATTTTAAAATTGTTTTAAAATTTCAGGTTTCTCGAGTCGATAGCGCCCTTCCTACGCAAAAAAAGTGAAAGAGAAGCTTATGCATTTATTGGTAACGCTTTGGTAAAAAGTTTTCATGAGGGACTTTTTCAAGTCCATAGGTGTTTCCCTAGACAATAGGGGCCCAGCTGGAAGCTGGAGAGACCTGTTTGGTTATTTCAGAAAAAACGTTATACAAATTTTTGATGAAATCGAATTAGCTAGCGCTTTTTGTTTTATTGAAAAAAACGAGTTTGAAAAAATGTGGGTGGGGGTGTAAGGTTAGCGAAATCGCAGATTGATTTCGGATGAGTTTTGTAAACTAATGTAGCAAGGTAATTGTGTGCATTGCAAATATGACTATAATATGTTGACTATAACTGACATCACAAAAACGTTCTGGAACAAACCGACCTGATTAAAGAGAACTAGCGTAACTCGTGCAACTTCTCGTTGGACTTCTTCGAACCATACAAAAAAACTCAACACAAAGCCAATAGCACCAAGCAAAAGCGAGAAAACGTAAGCATAGCGGATTCCATTGTCTAAAAAATACACACAATAAGTATATTGAATCTTTGTTCCAATGCCAAAAAACTTTGTTCCTAAGTGTACAGCTCTTCCCCGAGACAAATTAAGGACCAGCCGCTTGGGCAGGGGAGTTTCCTACAACCTGGTCTATCGATTAAACCCTTAATACCAAATCTGGATGGGTAGTTTTTGAAGAAATCGAAAAAGTTTGAAAAAATGGCCTAAAAACCGAAAAATTGACAATTCCTAAGTGTATAGCTCTTCCCCTAGACAAATTAGGGACGAGCCATTTGTGTAGGGGGGTTCCTACAACCTGGTCTACCGATTAAACCCTTAATCCCAAATCTGGAGGGGTAGTTTTTGAGGAAATCGGAAAGATTTGAAAAAAGGCCAAAAAACTCAAAAAAGTGACTTTTCCTAAGTCTATAGCTCTTCCCCTGAGCCAATTAGGGACCAGCCGCTTGTGCATGGGAGTTTCCTACAACCTGGTCTATCGATTAAACCCTTAATCCCAAATCTGGACGGGTAGTTTTTGAGGAAATAGAAAATTTCCGAAAAAATGGGCAAAAAGTGAAAAAAGTACCGAGTTGTGAAGCTTTTCTAAGACCGTAGGGGGTGGGGTAGGGTAAAAATTGCCCTAAATTTTATGCAGGCAGGTAGATGAAACGCAATTGAATCCATTGGTACCACTTTTATGAGAATCTGACGGGTAGTTTTTTGGGAAAGCGAATTTTTCGAAAAAGCGTCTCAAAAAAAAAATAAATAAAAAAAAAAAAAAACCAGATCTCATCTGGAAAAAAAAACGTTTTCATAATACCTGTTTAATAAATCAAACAGGAATTTTAGGTATGTCTTATTATGGTTGAACGAATGATGTTACAATACAAGGTATGAAGAAAAATGGCTCTTTTCCACTACCTTTCCCAAGTTTTAAATTTTAGGTATGTCTTATTATGGTTGAACGAATGATGTTACAATACAAGGTATGAAGAAAAATGGCTCTTTTCCACTAACTGTCCCAAATTTTAAATTTTAGGTATGTCTTATTATGGTTGAACGAATGATGTTACAATACAAGGTATGAAGAAAATTGGCTCTTTTCCACTACCTGTCCCAAGTTTCAAATTTTAGGTATGTTTTATTATGGTTGAACGAATGATGTTACAATACAAGGTATGAAGAAAAATGGCTCTTTTCCACTACCTGTCCCAAATTTTAAAATTTAGGTATGTCTTATTATGGTTGAACGAATGATGTTACAATACAAGGTATGAAGAAAAATGGCTCTTTTCCACTACCTGTCCCAAATTTCAAATTTTAGGTATGTCTTATTATGGTTGAACGAATGATGTTACAATACAAGGTATGAAGAAAAATGGCTCTTTTCCACTACCTTTCCCAAGTTTTAAACTTAAGGTATGTCTTATTATGGTTGAACGAATGATGTTACAATACAAGGTATGAAGAAAAATGGCTCTTTTCCACTACCTGTCCCAAATTTTAAATTTTAGTTATGTCTTATTATGGTTGAACGAATGATGTTACAATACAAGTTATGAAGAAAAATGGCTCTTTTCCACTACCTGTCCCAAATTTTAAATTTTAGGTATGTCTTATTATGGTTGAACGAATGATGTTACAATACAAGGTATGAAGAAAAATGGCTCTTTTCCACTACCTGTCCCAAATTTCAAATTTTAAATATGTCTTATTATGGTTGAACGAATGATGTTACAATACAAGGTATGAAGAAAAATGGCTCTTTTCCACTACCTGTCCCAAATTTTAAATTTTAGGTATGTCTTATTATGGTTGAACGAATGATGTTACAATACAAGGTATGAAGAAAAATGGCTCTTTTCCACTACCTGTCCCAAATTTCAAATTTTAGGTATGTCTTATTATGGTTGAACGAATGATGTTACAATACAAGGTATGAAGTAAAATGGCTCTTTTCCACTACCTGTCCCAAATTTTAAATTTTAGGTATGTCTTATTATGGTTGAACGAATGATGTTACAATACAAGGTATGAAGAAAAATGGCTCTTTTCCACTACCTGTCCCAAATTTCAAATTTTAGGTATGTTTTATTAGGGTTGAACGAATGATGTTACAATACAAGGTATGAAGAAAAATGGCTCTTTTCCACTACCTGTCCCACATTTTAAATTTTAGGTATGTCTTATTATGGTTGAACGAATGATGTTACAATACAAGGTATGAAGAAAAATGGCTCTTTTCCACTACCTGTCCCAAATTTCAAATTTTAGGTATGTTTTATTATGGTTGAACGAATGATGTTACAATACAAGGTATGAAGAAAAATGGCTCTTTTCCACTACCTGTCCCAAATTTCAAATTTTAGGTATGTTTTATTATGGTTGAACGAATGATGTTACAATACAAGGTATGAAGAAAAATGGCTCTTTTCCACTACCTGTCCCAAATTTCAAACTTTAGGTATGTTTTATTATGGTTGAACGAATGATGTTACAATACAAGGTATGAAGAAAAATGGCTCTTTTCCACTACCTGTCCCAAATTTCAAATTTTAGGTATGTCTTATTATGGTTGAACGAATGATGTTACAATACAAGGTATGAAGAAAAATGGCTCTTTTCCACTACCTGTCCCAAATTTCAAATTTTAGGTATGTTTTATTATGGTTGAACGAATGATGTTACAATACAAGGTATGAAGAAAAATGGCTCTTTTCCACTACCTGTCCCAAATTTTCAATTTTAGGTATGTCTTATTATGGTTGAACGAATGATGTTACAATACAAGGTATGAAGAAAAATGGCTCTTTTCCAGTACCTGTCCCAAATTTCAAATTTTAGGTATGTCTTATTATGGATGAACGAATGATGTTACAATACAAGGTATGAAGAAAAATGGCTCTTTTCCACTACCTGTCCCAAATTTTAAATTTTAGGTATGTCTTATTATGGTTGAACGAATGATGTTACAATACAAGGTATGAAGAAAAATGGCTCTTTTCCACTACCTGTCCCAAATTTCAAATTTTAGGTATGTTTTATTATGGTTGAACGAATGATGTTACAATACAAGGTATGAAGAAAAATGGCTCTTTTCCACTACCTGTCCCAAATTTTAAATTTTAGGTATGTCTTATTATGGTTGAACGAATGATGTTACAATACAAGGTATGAAGAAAAATGGCTCTTTTCCACTACCTGTCCCAAATTTCAAATTTTAGGTATGTTTTATTATAGATGAACGAATGATGTTACAATACAAGGTATGAAGAAAAATGGCTCTTTTCCACTACCTGTCCCAAATTTTAAATTTTAGGTATGTCTTATTATGGTTGAACGAATGATGTTACAATACAAGGTATGAAGAAAAATGGCTCTTTTCCACTACCTGTCCCAAATTTCAAATTTTAGGTATGTCTTATTATGGTTGAACGAATGATGTTACAATACAGGGTATGAAGAAAAATGGCTCTTTTCCACTACCTGTCCCAAATTTCAAATTTTAGGTATGTTTTATTATGGTTGAACGAATGATGTTACAATACAAGGTATGAAGAAAAATGGCTCTTTTCCAGTACCTGTCCCAAATTTTAAATTTTAGGTATGTCTTATTATGGTTGAACGAATGATGTTACAATACAAGGTATGAAGAAAAATGGCTCTTTTCCACTACCTGTCCCAAATTTTAAATTTTAGGTATGTCTTATTATGGTTGAACGAATGATGTTACAATACAAGGTATGAAGAAAAATGGCTCTTTTCCACTACCTGTCCCAAATTTTAAATTTTAGGTATGTCTTATTATGGTTGAACGAATGATGTTACAATACAAGGTATGAAGAAAAATGGCTCTTTTCCACTACCTGTCCCAAATTTTAAATTTTAGGTATGTCTTATTATGGTTGAACGAATGATGTTACAAAACAAGGTATGAAGAAAAATGGCTCTTTTCCACTACCTGTCCCAAATTTTAAATTTTAGGTATGTCTTATTATGGTTGAACGAATGATGTTACAATACAGGGTATGAAGAAAAATGGCTCTTTTCCACTACCTGTCCCAAATTTCAAATTTTAGGTATGTTTTATTATGGTTGAACGAATGATGTTACAATACAAGGTATGAAGAAAAATGGCTCTTTTCCAGTACCTGTCCCAAATTTTAAATTTTAGGTATGTCTTATTATGGTTGAACGAATGATGTTACAATACAAGGTATGAAGAAAAATGGCTCTTTTCCACTACCTGTCCCAAATTTTAAATTTTAGGTATGTCTTATTATGGTTGAACGAATGATGTTACAATACAAGGTATGAAGAAAAATGGCTCTTTTCCACTACCTGTCCCAAATTTTAAATTTTAGGTATGTCTTATTATGGTTGAACGAATGATGTTACAATACAAGGTATGAAGAAAAATGGCTCTTTTCCACTACCTGTCCCAAATTTTAAATTTTAGGTATGTCTTATTATGGTTGAACAAATGATGTTACAATACAAGGTATGAAGAAAAATGGCTCTTTTCCACTACCTGTCCCAAATTTTAAATTTTAGGTATGTCTTATTATGGTTGAACAAATGATGTTACAATACAAGGTATGAAGAAAAATGGCTCTTTTCCACTCCCTGTCCCAAATTTCAAATTTTAGGTATGTCTTATTATGGTTGAACGAATGATGTTACAATACAAGGTATGAAGAAAAATGGTTCTTTTCCACTACCTGTCCCAAATTTTAAATTTTAGGTATGTCTTATTATGGTTGAACGAATGATGTTACAATACAAGGTATGAAGAAAATTGGCTCTTTTCCACTACCTGTCCCAAGTTTCAAATTTTAGGTATGTTTTATTATGGTTGAACGAATGATGTTACAATACAAGGTATGAAGAAAAATGGCTCTTTTCCACTACCTGTCCCAAATTTTAAAATTTAGGTATGTCTTATTATGGTTGAACGAATGATGTTACAATACAAGGTATGAAGAAAAATGGCTCTTTTCCACTACCTGTCCCAAATTTCAAATTTTAGGTATGTCTTATTATGGTTGAACGAATGATGTTACAATACAAGGTATGAAGAAAAATGGCTCTTTTCCACTACCTTTCCCAAGTTTTAAACTTAAGGTATGTCTTATTATGGTTGAACGAATGATGTTACAATACAAGGTATGAAGAAAAATGGCTCTTTTCCACTACCTGTCCCAAATTTTAAATTTTAGTTATGTCTTATTATGGTTGAACGAATGATGTTACAATACAAGGTATGAAGAAAAATGGCTGTTTTCCACTACCTGTCCCAAATTTTAAATTTTAGGTATATCTTATTATGGTTGAACGAATGATGTTACAATACAAGGTATGAAGAAAAATGGCTCTTTTCCACTACCTGTCCCAAATTTCAAATTTTAGGTATGTCTTATTATGGTTGAACGAATGATGTTACAATACAAGGTATGAAGAAAAATGGCTCTTTTCCACTACCTGTCCCAAATTTTAAATTTTAGGTATGTCTTATTATGGTTGAACGAATGATGTTACAATACAAGGTATGAAGAAAAATGGCTCTTTTCCACTACCTGTCCCAAATTTCAAATTTTAGGTATGTCTTATTATGGTTGAACGAATGATGTTACAATACAAGGTATGAAGTAAAATGGCTCTTTTCCACTACCTGTCCCAAATTTTAAATTTTAGGTATGTCTTATTATGGTTGAACGAATGATGTTACAATACAAGGTATGAAGAAAAATGGCTCTTTTCCACTACCTGTCCCAAATTTCAAATTTTAGGTATGTTTTATTAGGGTTGAACGAATGATGTTACAATACAAGGTATGAAGAAAAATGGCTCTTTTCCACTACCTGTCCCACATTTTAAATTTTAGGTATGTCTTATTATGGTTGAACGAATGATGTTACAAAACAAGGTATGAAGAAAAATGGCTCTTTTCCACTACCTGTCCCAAATTTCAAATTTTAGGTATGTTTTATTATGGTTGAACGAATGATTTTACAATACAAGGTATGAAGAAAAATGGCTCTTTTCCACTACCTGTCCCAAATTTTAAATTTTAGGTATGTCTTATTATGGTTGAACGAATGATGTTACAATACAAGGTATGAAGAAAAATGGCTCTTTTCCACTACCTGTCCCAAATTTCAAATTTTAGGTATGTTTTATTATGGTTGAACGAATGATGTTACAATACAAGGTATGAAGAAAAATGGCT
Organism: Symsagittifera roscoffensis; assembly: GCF_963678635.1. Taxonomy (NCBI): domain Eukaryota; kingdom Metazoa; phylum Xenacoelomorpha; order Acoela; family Convolutidae; genus Symsagittifera; species Symsagittifera roscoffensis. The sequence goes on from NC_087070.1 coordinate 654,882, forward strand.
CTTTTCCACTACCTGTCCCAAATTTCAAATTTTAGGTATGTTTTATTATGGTTGAACGAATGATGTTACAATACAAGGTATGAAGAAAAATGGCTCTTTTCCACTACCTGTCCCAAATTTCAAATTTTAGGTATGTCTTATTATGGTTGAACGAATGATGTTACAATACAAGGTATGAAGAAAAATGGCTCTTTTCCACTACCTGTCCCAAATTTCAAATATTAGGTATGTTTTATTATGGTTGAACGAATGATGTTACAATACAAGGTATGAAGAAAAATGGCTCTTTTCCACTACCATTCCCAAATTTTAAATTTTAGGTATGTCTTATTATGGTTGAACGAATGATGTTACAATACAAGGTATGAAGAAAAATGGCTCTTTTCCAGTACCTGTCCCAAATTTCAAATTTTAGGTATGTCTTATTATGGATGAACGAATGATGTTACAATACAAGGTATGAAGAAAAATGGCTCTTTTCCACTACCTGTCCCAAATTTTAAATTTTAGGTTTGTCTTATTATGGTTGAACGAATGATGTTACAATACAAAGTATGAAGAAAAATGGCTCTTTTCCACTACCTGTCCCAAATTTCAAATTTTAGGTATGTTTTATTATGGTTGAACGAATGATGTTACAATACAAGGTATGAAGAAAAATGGCTCTTTTCCACTACCTGTCCCAAATTTTAAATTTTAGGTATGTCTTATTATGGTTGAATGAATGATGTTACAATACAAGGTATGAAGAAAAATGGCTCTTTTCCACTACCTGTCCCAAATTTCAAATTTTAGGTATGTTTTATTATAGATGAACGAATGATGTTACAATACAAGGTATGAAGAAAAATGGCTCTTTTCCACTACCTGTCCCAAATTTTAAATTTTAGGTATGTCTTATTATGGTTGAACGAATGATGTTACAATACAAGGTATGAAGAAAAATGGCTCTTTTCCACTACCTGTCCCAAATTTCAAATTTTAGGTATGTCTTATTATGGTTGAACGAATGATGTTACAATACAGGGTATGAAGAAAAATGGCTCTTTTCCACTACCTGTCCCAAATTTCAAATTTTAGGTATGTTTTATCATGGTTCAACGAATGATGTTACAATACAAGGTATGAAGAAAAATGGCTCTTTTCCAGTACCTGTCCCAAATTTTAAATTTTAGGTATGTCTTATTATGGTTGAACGAATGATGTTACAATACAAGGTATGAAGAAAAATGGCTCTTTTCCACTACCTGTCCCAAATTTTAAATTTTAGGTATGTCTTATTATGGTTGAACGAATGATGTTACAATACAAGGTATGAAGAAAAATGGCTCTTTTCCACTACCTGTCCCAAATTTTAAATTTTAGGTATGTCTTATTATGGTTGAACGAATGATGTTACAATACAAGGTATGAAGAAAAATGGCTCTTTTCCACTCCCCCGACATTTGAATTTCAATTTTGAAAAACTAATTTAACGTTGTCATAATGTTTGACGGTGAACAAAATATTTATTGTGAGCGCGTTTGTTCTTCATACTTTTCTTTCGTAACATCACGCGTTCAGCTATAAAAACACTTAAGACGATTTAAAAAAAGGAAAGTTTGAAATGCGGGGGGAAAAGTGAAAAAGAGCTGAAATATGTGTTCACAATATGTAATTTGCTCACCATGCAAAACAAGTTAACGCAATGGAAAAATGGCTTTCCAAACTGAATTTCAAATCATTTGAAATTAAGTTTTGAAAGCAGCATTTTTCCATTGCCCATAACCTAATTTTGAATGGTGAACGAATTACCTATTGTGAACACATTTTTCCGGCTCTTTTTCCACTCGCCAATCTTATATGATTCATATGTGAGTGGAGAGTGGAAAAAGAGCCGGAAAAAGACCCTTGCAGACTGGTTGACCAGGTCTTTGCAGCTCACGTGCAATTTTATGTGTTGCTCTTTTTTCTAGAGTTTCATTTTGACAAATTCAAACCAAGAACCACTAAGATTCAATGTCCAGAAATATTTGCACTTCAAGTTGCATCTACGATGAAGGTGACAATAGAATTCGATGGAGATCACGTGAGACTCCGACTGCCTCTGTAGGTCTCACTTAAATAATGCGACTCTTTTCCAGTCTCCCACAATTTGTTAAATCAGAATCTGAAGTTGCCTTAAAATTGTTCATACGGTTTTTTTTCACGTGACAAATGTTCTGATATTTTGTTTACGCTGACATGTTTTATTACAGTTTGCCGAATCGAGGTGCTCGTTTTATGTTCGATTTCTGGACCAAAATCGGTATGTTTTGACTTTCTGGCTCTTTTCCAGTTCCCCCCCCCCCCACCTTTCAAAATACCGAGTTTTATGCTTGTTTTACGTGTTATTACGGCTAAATGCGTGATGTTACATTGTAAATTATGAAGAACAAATCTGTTCACAGTTGTCGATTGCTTCACCACGCCAAATTTCATTGCATTTTGACAACGTTAAATAAGCTTTTCAAAGTTGAACTTGAGGGGGCGGGAGAAACTGGAAAAGAGCCGACTTTCTCGACAAACTTTGGTACGTTTCGTTTTTCTATACCAAAATTCGGGGAGTAAAAGGAGCCCATTTTTTTGTTTGTTTGACCTCGCTTAGATATGTTTCGACCAAAAATGGGCATGTTTCGACCAAAAATGGGCATGTTTCGACATGTTTGACAGACAAAAAAATCTCCAAAATTTTTTTGATTCGTGTCAGATTCGTTTCAAGCGGCGTGTTTAACTATGGGATCTACAAGGATTACCTCAGCTCTTTAGATGACAAAAATGTGATCCAGAAAATTTAATATTTGTCTGGTTACAAAAAACCAAATGATTGATAACTTCCCCCGACTCTGCACGACCTGTGTTTCTACTGTGCTCGACCTATGTTTCGACTGTGCTCGACTTATGTTTCTACTGTGCTGGACTTATATTTCGACTGTACTCGACCTATGTTTTGACTGTGCCCGAACTATGCTTCGACTATGCTCGACCTATGCTTCGACTGTGCTCGACTTATGTTTCGACTCTCTCGATCAAAATTGGGTATGTTTCGACTTTGTGCTCAACTTTAAATTGCTTCTCGACCGCGGAATATCAGTCGCAAAACTGCACTTGCCCGACTATCAAACTTGAAACATAATTCGAGGGTTACATGATAAAAGATCCCTTACCTCAAAATCCCAAACGAGAAGATCCCAGTCAATAAGATACCATTCCAAAAAATACCTCGATCTAAAATCGCCCACGACATAAGATACCATAACAAAATGACAAAGAACCAAAGAATTGAAAATAAAACGGTTAATCGATCAAAGCAAAAACAACGCGTCAGTTTAAATCAAAGAAACGGCAAAACTTCTGCTGCACATATTTGGAACATGAATGACTTGTCCTTCAAAGTGAAGCTTAAACTTCAAAACAGCTTAAGCTACAAAAGAACTTGAAAAGGGTTTCGAATTAATCAAAAGCAACTTAAAAGTGGCCTGGTTTTTCAGAAAACTTGGTAAAGTGGTAAAAAAAGAAATTGAAATTTGGCAAAATTTTAAAGCTCTGAAATCTTTTTCATTGCGAATCACTTGCCATTCTGTTTGATGAAAAACAACAAATTCTTTTTTTTGCTCACCTTTTTTTTGCTAGACGCAATACTCAAAGAGCCGACAGGCCCCTACCCCCAACTTAGCGCAATTAAGGGCAATTGCTCTTGGATTAAATTGATAGATAGAGAATTTGGCTCTTTTCCAGTCCCCCCCCCTTTCAAATTCAAATTTGAAAAGTCTATTTAACGTTGTCATAATGCAATGAAATTTGGTGTTGTGAACAAATCGACCATTCTAAACAGATTTGTTCTTCATACTTTACAGCGTAACATCACGCATTTAGCCGTAATAACACGTAAAACAAACATAAAACTCGGCATTTTGAAAGTGGGGGGGGGGGGGGGACTGGAAAAGAGCCGAGAATTTTCGAATGCGAGTCGTACTAATAAGTTTTGGCGTTCTGCTGGAGGGTGCAAGGAGAAGTCAAAAAAATTGATCTAACAAACTTCAAATTAGCAGATATTAGGTAAAAGCTAAAAAAAAAGTTAATAGGTTTCATGAGCAACTGAACGGATATAAGAACATATGTTAGAGCCTGTGTATGAACTAGTTATCAATTGAACTTTTCATTCAGATCACGGTACTTTTTCCGGGATAAGTTGATAGTACCGCTGGATCCAGATGAATTGTTTCAAGAAACGTATATGCTGATGGATTGCTGCTTGAAACAAAGCGGTTACACCTAAATGACACCCTTCAACTGCATTTGATGTTTGGGCGAGATAACAGACCGCATTTTGATAACCGCATGATAATTTTGATATTCATAAATAAATACGAAAGAGTGTTTTTCGGCCAATCAAATTCCCTTCAATATACTTTTTTTTTGGAAATAAGTCGGGAGCTCGTCTAGTTTTTCGAGATCGTTTTGTGAAATATCCAGTTCAACACTGTGGTAATCCAAGAAATTAGTCCAGTTTAAAATTAGTTTTCTTAGATTTGCGTTGTTCATCAGTAGCGCGAACCTAATTGATATCATTGCACTAGGTTTATTTCTGATTACTCTTTGATCATGACTATTGTTCATAATTCATGGAATCTTTTTAATTGGTATGGGATCTTATGGTTCGGTATATTTTTGTCATGGGAGCTTTTAGTATGGTATAATTAGTAAGATTAGGTAGGTTTAGTAAGAAGTAGATTTAGTAAGAAAAATTAAAGTGGGGAGTGGAAAAGAGCCAATTTGCATCCCTTCTGATTTAATCAGAGTAGCGAGATAGCCTTTTTAATGTTTTGAGTTTTGATGGTTCTCCCTGCCATAACACCCCCATCCTCTCTCTCCTGACCTCCCCTCACATCAGACTGGTTTTAAGTTTTAAATTAAATGAAGCACCTTTACCTCATGATGACTTTCTTGTTCCAGTGATTCATTTTAGGCGAAGAAAACAAAATGTTGTCGTGTGTAAGTAACTGCAGATGTCAAATAAAGCATCAATAATTTTCGCCAATTGCTTTTGAAGTCTTTTAAATGAAAAAGTTCCGCGCCGTTGTGACTCAGCGGTAGAATCTAGTCCCTCGGTAATTCGGCTCTTTTCAACTCCCCCCCTACCTTTCGAATTTTCTGTTTTCATAGTCGTTTTACGTGTACTTATGGCTAAACGCTTGATGTTACTATGTAAGGAATGAGTAAGTACCAATCTATTCACACTTGCTAGTTTGTTCATCATGCCAAGTTTTATTGCGTTATGACAATGCTTAAACATTTTTTCAAAATGGAAATTCAAAAGTGGGGGGAGTGGAAAAGAGCCGGTTATTCGTAACCCATCACCCCTCAAAAACAAAAATTGCTCTTTTGGACAATGACCATTCTTTTTATTTGACTGGGGAATGCTAAAATTGGAAAGAGTAAAAATAAGCAACCACTTTTTCTTTTTGAAGTAGTTTTTTGCTACGAGTTACGACAAACTCAGAAAGTAAACATGCAGAAGGTATTCAAAACCCAATGACAGAATTTCCGCCATTGCCACCACAATAGAAGCCAATCTTCAAATGGAGGAAAGAATCATTGGTGCCCAAGCTATTCGAAATGCCACTTTCCACATAGTAACTGTTGGCCTGGCCCCGTATGTAAATCAGTATGTAGGTCAAATCATTGTTCGGTCAGTCGGATAGGTCCTCGCGTTTCCAACAATAGACTAGCGTACCAGAAAACTTGCCAAAAAATGAGAAGCAATCACTGCAGCATACACGGTCAATTAACCGATTTGCGACCAGATTGCAACAGAACTCGATATGAGAATCAAAATTGCAAGAATTACCAGGAGCCTTCAACTTGTTCAGCAGGTCGCAATTTGATTGGTCGAAAAACTACATTACAAAACAGATATCTGTGCCAATCTGTTTGCAATATTCTTCCTCTTCACTCTGTCAAGAATTTCACCCACCGAAAACAAAAGTGGGACGGAAACGCTTCATGCTTGCCTCGGAATTCAGTGCTTCTGAAAATTTCTGTTATGTATTAAAGAGAACCAATAAGAATAAAAATGAAAAAAGAAAAGGTTTTTAAGAAATTTAAAAACTTGCTAGTAGCAGCACACGTAATGCAGATTCTTTTAATGGCATTTATCATAGACATAAACTTACATTTCATAAACTTGAGAAAAATGCAAAAATAGGAATTTTTTTGTCTTTTTTCGCGGCAGATCTAGGTTTTTATCCAGGGGCCGGATATTAGAGAAAAAAAAGTTTTTTTTTAGTTTGACCTAAAAGATTTTCCGCGCTCTCTTAAAAAACAAAAGCTCTTTTCTTTTTCCCACATATCAAAATCTTTATTCCTAAATTTTTTTACGCAATATTAAAAATGAATGTGCAAATTAGAATTGTGAATTATGAAAATCGAATCTATTTGCAAAAGATAGTGTGTTCACCATGCCAAGTTTCAAGCTGAAATGGTTTTTTAAAACTAAAGTTTCAACTGTGTGGGTGTGGGTATCTAAAAAGGCCAAAACAGTCAAAACCTTATTTTGGGCTCTTGTCCAGTTCCAAACCCCACCCTCTTTTCGAAATTCTTTTTACGAAAGCCTATTTAAAAAGACTTTTGATGTTCTAATGCTCGATAAAACGTGTCAGCGTGAACAAATGAACAAGTTTATACAGCATTTCTTACATGCAGTTTACCTATGAACATTTTTCTAACAGCTTTATGTTGCATTTTACGAGGAGATGGGAGACTTTGAGCCCTACTCTGACATAACGTTCTGCGTTGCAGCAAATTTTTTTAAAAATAGGGGAAAATGGCCTTTTTTGAGAACTTTTTGTCTTATTTTAAAAAAATTACATTTTTCGGTGCGCCGTAAATGGATATCGTAATGGCAATTTTTGATAACGGAAACGAAAAAATTAAGTATTGTGGTACGTTTCTCCTTACTATTAGTGAAAAGCGTCAATGTTAAGAAACTTAGGTTCGGTAGGCGGTAAGTGAATATCGTAAAGTAGAAGCCAGGGGGGGGGGATAAATTGGGTTGTGAGGGGTCAAATTACTGAAGGAGAGAGCAATTAAAAATACGTTGTCGAGTTCTACCAAAAATTGGCATGCGGGTTGGTTACGCTTTGACAATCATATTTGATGCATATTTGTTCTTGTTAAAACCTTTCGTTCCATAATAAAAATGATGCTTATGTGAGGTTGCGAGAAGGAAAAAGAGCCAAAAATAAAACTAGCAATATTCGCAGACAGCAAAGTATATGGCTCGGAAAATCACATTTCCTCATCAAGTTACAGAAAATGAAAAAAAAACTTTGTCAAAAACAGTAATAAAATGGCTGTATATTTACTTCGCTTTGACTTTGTAAGCCTCAACGAAAATTGAAATTGCGTTAAAACCCAACAAAACTTTCTCTGAAAACTTGTGTTTGAAATTTTTATACTCGTTTTTCTTGCTATTTTGACAAATTACGATTAGTTTCGAAAAGCTGCTAGATCTTGTTTGTACATTTGTCTAACTTTTGTTTGAAGAGATCTTTTGGAATTTCGGTGCTAACCCAATTCAGTTTCGGTTCGCGATGATTTTGAACTGCAGGGTAATTGTCTCAGTAACACTTATTAATGTTTTTAGAATCCTGAATCGACAATTTTGGATTCCACTTATGCGGATTTCTATTGGATGTTTTAATAGTATTCCGAGTTTGTATGCGAACAACTTGGCTGCTAGGAAACCTGAAAAATCCAAGTGTACGTCCAGTATGGATCCTTTCATTGTCTTGCGAAAATGTTTTTTGCTAAATTCTTCGAGTTTAGTTTCAAGCGGGATGATTGACGTTGTCTGTGATGGCGTAAATCAGTTATCTCGTTCTGCAAAACCAGAAGCATGTAACTTTTATACTTGTGAAATAACTGTGCCTAAATTGACTAGTTTTTGTCGCCTATGGGTGGAAAATTTTTAGCATAGCCAATTGTTGTCTCATTCGTTACATTTTGACGTAACTTTGTTTTGTTGAACATTTGGCAGCAGTCTAATGGCTGTTTCGCTCGCATGGAAAGTAGCCTTCTTCAGGTTTTGTTTTCGTTGCCAGATTTTGAACTGATTAAGATTGTAAAATGTTTTCTAGGTCCAAGAAAGCCCACGTAACGTTAGTAAATGTTTTACCGAATGAAAACCAAAAAAAAATTTGTGTACCGGTATCAGCATGACTAATTAGTTCGAGTGTACTCTTCTGCATCAGCGGCACAATTGCGCTCAATTTTTTTCGTTTTACCTAAAAATTGGAATTGTGTATGTATGTGCCGATAGTAATTAAAAATTCTGTAGTATTTTTTTTCTAAATAGATGAGAGCAAACAGGTTTTTTTGACTGTGATCGGAATTAAACTGGTTTATTTTTGGATTATGCACTTCCGATAGTGCAAACTGATTTTTGAAAATTCAGCATTTTCACAAATTTAATTTTTTGGGCTGGCTGGCTCAGTCTTGCAGGAGAGATAGAGAACTCAAAATGTAAGAGAACTTAGAAGAATTAATTAGAGGTTAATTTTTGCTGAGTTAAGCTCGAAGTTTCCAATTGACGGTTTGATGGCCACTTTTCTTTTAAAAAAAGTTTGAAATCTTTTGTTAGCCAAGCAGCTCCACTTTTATTTTGGTTTTATGAATTTTTGCATCTATCTTTATATTCTGCGGCGACAATTGCAACTTCGTAGTGTATTTACTTGTTCGAGTTATTTTTTGTCCTATTTTGTGCGTTGAAACTTTCAATCGCCTGTTTTAGTGCGTTGCTAATGTCTAGAGAATATGTTTCGATATCATGTTCATTCATATGAATATCATTATAATTTTTACATAGTAATGGTTTTAAAAAAAATCTATTTCGCTAGTATTTTGTTCGTTAATTTTATTGCATTCCCGGCGTTCTTTTTCTAAACTTTTCTATGTCTTGAGAAACATTCGAGTATTTGAAGCAATAGCGTTCAGATAAATCTACTTTACAATATCTTCGACAAAGATTTTATTGATGTGAAAAACAGATCATACAGAATTTGCAGCAAACAATTAGCTGGGTTAGTAGGGATACCGCATGTCAAGATGGTTTCCAGTTCGTTAAGAACAGCGTCTGTGATAGAATTGGTGGTTTGGAGACAACTTTTTCTTTTTTGAATGCAACTTGATGATGTTTACATCGAGTTTTCCGTGGTTTTCATAATAGTTTTTTGGTTCCGTTTGCTTCAAAAAGCACCACACCTAACACGGTTTTTCCTTTGAACTTCTGCAGGTTTAGGAAAAATTTAATAAACACAGAGGAAAATTTAAAGCTGAAATGAAAGTTTTTATTTCAAGTTTAACTTTTATCGCTTAAAATGATCAAAACGCAAGTTCTGAATTGTTTGATAAGCAAAATAACATTCAAACTTAAAATCATATTCTTAACTTGCTTATTCGAAACCTGCTTAATTCGGAAATTTGAGCTCTTTTATGTTTAGAATGTTGTGACCAAATAATCTAGTTATTAAGCAGCCGTGCAAGGTTTTTTGTCGTCCTAAATTCAAATCTGCGTAAAAAGACGGAGCAAACAAGATAAAGATCCTCTCGTTTTCATCACAATGCAACATAAAAATTTTTTTAGACACCACTGGTCTGTCAAGATTGTCAGCGCTGACCGAATATAAATTTTGATTTTTTTCCTATTGAGTGCTATCCTTGCCTTATTGTTAAAATTTAGGACATACAGACTTATTGTAACAGGAACTAGAACATTTAAGAAAGTTAAGCAAGCATTTAGGAAACTACAGGGAGATTTTTGACGGTATTTAACATGGACCTGAACAAACATAAACATAAGGAAACGCAGAAACGAAAATAAATTTCATTTTAGGTTCTTTTTGAGTTTGCTATCTCTGGCTAAAAGCGTACTACTAAGCATCTACACAGAGGCGAAGCCTCGCTTAGCACCACTTGCGAGCGATACAATATAAAAAAACAGCCGCTAACTAAAAAAAATATCGAAAACTAGTTTTCCAAAAAAAACACCAAGACAAAAAAAATAAAATTAGCATAACAAGAAAACTAACCAAGCTTTAAAAAACCTAAGATACCTGAGCAGAAACCCTTTGAGCCAAAAACATTTCAAAAAAGACTTCTATTGAATCATAAAAAATTGTTCAAGCCCCATCCACATCAATACACACACGCACACAAAAGTTTTTTCGCTCATCAAACAACGCAATACGAGGCCAGTAGGCCGATATGATATAAGACGACACTTTTTTAACCCAAAAAAAGAGAAAAACAAAACAAATTGGAAATTTTTACGGACAAAAAGTTGTTAAAACCCCATCTCGTTAAATGCACACAGACAAACACAAAATTTGTTTTTTGCTCAGCAAGCGACGCAATGTAAGGCAATAAGCCAATATAATATAAGCCGAAATTTATTAAGCCGAGAAAACAAAATTGACAAAAAAAAAACAACTAATCAAAACATTATTAATACCCAATCCCTTTAAATACACACCCACAGACACAAAATCTTTTTGCTTATTAAACGACGCCATCTCATGTTCACCCTGAAATCTATTTCGCTAGTATTTTGTTCGTTAATTTTATTGCATTGCCGGCGTTCTTTTCTAAACTTTTCTGTCTTGAGAAACATTCGAGTATTTGAAGCAATAGCGTTCAGATAAATCTACTTTACTATATCTTCGACAAAGATTTTATTGATGTGAAAAACAGATCATACAGAATTTGCAGCAAACAATTAGCTGGGTTAGTAGGGATACCGCATGTCAAGATGGTTTCCAGTTCGTTAAGAACAGCGTCTGTGATAGAATTGGTGGTTTGGAGACAACTTTTTCTTTTTTGAATGCAACTTGATGATGTTTACATCGAGTTTTCCGTGGTTTTCATAATAGTTTTTTGGTTCCGTTTGCTTCAAAAAGCACCACACCTAACACGGTTTTTCCTTTGAACTTCTGCAGGTTTAGGAAAAATTTAATAAACACAGAGGAAAATTTAAAGCTGAAATGAAAGTTTTTATTTCAAGTTTAACTTTTATCGCTTAAAATGATCAAAACGCAAGTTCTGAATTGTTTGATAAGCAAAATAACATTCAAACTTAAAATCATATTCTTAACTTGCTTATTCGAAACCTGCTTAATTCGGAAATTTGAGCTCTTTTATGTTTAGAATGTTGTGACCAAATAATCTAGTTATTAAGCAGCCGTGCAAGGTTTTTTGTCGTCCTAAATTCAAATCTGCGTAAAAAGACGGAGCAAACAAGATAAAGATCCTCTCGTTTTCATCACAATGCAACATAAAAATTTTTTTAGACACCACTGGTCTGTCAAGATTGTCAGCGCTGACCGAATATAAATTTTGATTTTTTTCCTATTGAGTGCTATCCTTGCCTTATTGTTAAAATTTAGGACATACAGACTTATTGTAACAGGAACTAGAACATTTAAGAAAGTTAAGCAAGCATTTAGGAAACTACAGGGAGATTTTTGACGGTATTTAACATGGACCTGAACAAACATAAACATAAGGAAACGCAGAAACGAAAATAAATTTCATTTTAGGTTCTTTTTGAGTTTGCTATCTCTGGCTAAAAGCGTACTACTAAGCATCTACACAGAGGCGAAGCCTCGCTTAGCACCACTAGCGAGCGATACAATATAAAAAAACAGCCGCTAACTAAAAAAAATATCGAAAACTAGTTTTCCAAAAAAAACACCAAGACAAAAAAAATAAAATTAGCATAGCAAGAAAACTAACCAAGCTTTAAAAAACCTAAGATACCTGAGCAGAAACCCTTTGAGCCAAAAACATTTCAAAAAAGACTTCTATTGAATCATAAAAAATTGTTCAAGCCCCATCCACATCAATACACACACGCACACAAAAGTTTTTTCGCTCATCAAACAACGCAATACGAGGCCAGTAGGCCGATATGATATAAGACGACACTTTTTTAACCCAAAAAAAAGAGAAAAACAAAACAAATTGGAAATCTTTACGGACAAAAAGTTGTTAAAACCCCATCTCGTTAAATGCACACAGACAAACACAAAATTTGTTTTTTGCTCAGCAAGCGACGCAATGTAAGGCAATAAGCCAATATAATATAAGCCGAAATTTATTAAGCCGAGAAAACAAAATTGACAAAAAAAACAACTAATCAAAACATTATTAATACCCAATCCCTTTAAATACACACCCACAGACACAAATACTTTTTGCTTATTAAACGACGCCATCTCATGTTCACCCTGACATTTTTGCCAAAACAAGCATTGTAATTTGTAATTTTTATTTTTTGTAAATTTTATTTTATTTTTGTTTGTAAATAATTTTATTTATTGTAACAGAAACAGATTTAGACAGCCCATTATTGTGTAGATTCTAAGATTATTGGCAAAATCTTCTCCATTTTCCCAACTTTTTCATGCCTATGGACGTCAACACAGCACTGATTGCAAAAAGATAAAAAGGAATGTTTAAAACCAGCAAAAACTTAAGTAACCTTGAGGAAATTAAATCGCAAACACTAGCGAGAACACAGCAAAGCAGCTCTACACAAAATTAAAGAAAAAAGTACAAATAAGCCTCGAATTAGTAACAATTCGGCTACGTCTCGGATTCGAACCTAAAACCTACTGCGACCTATATATTATTAGTCAACCGCAGTAACCACACAGCCACGGACGCCTAATAACGAACAAACACACGCCAGCAATAAAGCCGAGAAGAGATGCTAAGTAATTTCCAATGCAACAGTGAAATTACCATATAAGAGATCACCTTCAATGAACACTTTTATTTGCGAGTTAGTTGAAAAAAAAAACAAGAAGGTTCGTATTAATTAATACAACGATGATGGCCAGTGTAATTTAAAACTCTGGTAACTGGAAAACGAGGCTTTCTGCTGTTTTCCACCTTGTGAGGAATATTTAAAAATTCACAAGATTGATGCCTATAGCTGATTTATTACTGTTTTTAAATTTGACCGACCCAAAACATATCTGGGGCGGAAAGGCTTCATGTCTGCCTCTGAACTCAGCGCTTCTGCAATTTGTTCTATATGAGAAAGTTAAGAAGTAACATAGCAAATCAAAATGAAGATGAAAAAAGATAAAATTTTTAAGAAACTTGTAAACTTGCAAGTAGCAGCTTATGTGTTGCAGATTCTTTCCGCGGCATTTATCATGGACATAAACTTATTTATAACAACGATATCCGGTTACTGTGCAAATAGCACAGAATGTTCCGACCAGTCTTAAAAAACTACAAAAAAAATGTTTTCTCAAATTGGTGTCGTTTTTTTCTGCATGTGATAAAAATAATCTAAACGAAAAAAAAAGAACTTAGGCATATTTGAGAGTCATAGTAAAATAAGTCAATTGGAAAACAGTTTTTGAAAAAAAAATGACTAATAAAACGAAACAAACTATGCAGAAAATTTTTGAATTTTCAAGTTTTGATTCCCAAAATTGCGCGAAGAACTCCAAAAACTACCTTTACCAGAATAAATTTAAGTTTTCACGGCTTAAACTAAGCTATTGCAATTACTAACTATCTTACTAATTAGCTCGAAATTAGACAAAAATTCAAACCGGTTTTTCTCGACACTGAAAACTGCTTTGAAACTTTTTAATGTTCGAATCACAAGTTAAAGGGCTTTAATATGATATATCACTCAACCCTGTCCGATGATTATTTGTGGTAGCTGATTTTGCGTGGAAAAAAAACTAAAACACCCTAATCCTAAGTTCCTACCCATTTTCAATGGCCGGAACATTAACTTCAATGAATTCATGGAATAACATTTCTTCTTTTGAGTGGGGTAATAGCTTTTTGATGCTGAATTTCGTAATCCAAGACATTGACTTCTAGTTTTTACTTCTTAAGTATAACGCTCTCCATGCTACTATGCTCATCAGGTTCATATTCAACTATTTTGGTTCTTTCTGTTCATGAATTCCATTATTTGAATGCTATCTTTTTGAGCTAATTTGTGCTGCTTTTTTAAAATCGCCCATATGGATTTTCAAGTGTTGACTTTTGTTTTCCCCGTTAAACACTTACGCTCTTCCAATCTGGTTTCTTGTAGTACAAACTACGTATTAGTCCTGGATACCCACTTACAGACACGATCAGATCAAAAATATAGAAAAAAAATTGAATTTAAAATACAAATTTGATAGCAAATTAAAGCTAATTATGAACGTCCTTTATTTTCATTTCAAAAAATCTATTGCACTTTGAGTACTACCAAACTCATAATCAAAAACAGCTTGTATTTCAGAAAAGTGCTGCTAATCTCAGCAGACCTCTCAAACAAACTTCATCATATTTCGGCATCACTCGAAATGGTCATTTTCTACACACGTGACAGACGCTTGAGCTTTTAGCACGCAGTTTATTAATTTTTCAAACTTCGTCGTGTTTTTTTTTCATACGTACTGACTCATTAGCTGTTCACGTGGGTTTTCAGGCGACATTTGACTTCCGTTCCAGCTTTTCGTGTTCAGTGACGACGACTGGTATGATGAATTGTAGTCTAAATTAACTGTCTGTTTAACGCCCGTAATGCTCAACCTAACACAGGATTGGACAATTCTCTTTCGATGTTTTGATGACCGGATGCCGATGTCTTTGAGGTCCTCGTTGGAGAGTCTTTGCAGGTCCTCGAGAGTTTGGATTCCTGTCATCAGCAGTAGATTTTCGTATTGATTTAAGCCCAGTTGGGCTAAAAAGTTGGAAACCGGGCTAGGTTGGAGTGCTAATGGGTTCTGATGATAGAGGGCGGCGTTATTCGGGTTGGAGGATGTCAGACTATTGTGTCCGCGAAATGCGCTGGACATGAACAAACCCGGCTGTTTGTTAGATGTGTTATACATTGCATAGTTTGAAGAACCGAACCTAAACATAAACAATCCAACTTAAAAAACACATTTCGAGATTATTACATCAATTTAAACAAACGGAATATTTGGAAGTGCTGATGAGAAATAACCAAAAAACGACAGATTTCTATAATCAACTTCGATTGTCAGAGAATCGAAAATGATTGAAAATTTATTGACTTCATACAAAATTTTTAAACCATTTTACCACAAAAAAAGCGACCGGCATTTATAACGCATAACATTTGAGCGCTTTTCCAAGAATTCATTTTTGCCATCGAAGCTCTGTAGTAAAGTTCCCATTCTGAGGAATGCTCCTATATAAAGATTCAGAAACAAAAAAAAAACATTTGACCTGCAGTATCTTTTAGCCTTTTTTAACCTTTGACTGCGTAAACTTGTCCGATTTAGTGGGATTAGTGCTATGGATTTTGAGAAACAGTTACGAATGGATCGCTTTCACAAATATTTGAACTGCTTATTAGCTCACGCTTGCATTGGTTATCAAAATGAAGAAAAAAAACGATTTAACGCATAATCAAAATTATTAATTCGAACCATAGAAAACTGACATCTTTCAACTGTTGGATCTACTTAACAACCTCTCCTCCCCCCTCCCCTATGGTGTCTACAAAAGAACCTCTACCCCTACAAAAAATAAAGTAAATTAGCACTAAAGCTTTGTATTGAGAATTCTAATTTTACTGCATTCTGATTGGTCAAAAATTCGACAAACATAATCTTCTTAACAATCTCCCCCTTTCTTTCTTGAAGGGGAAGAGATTGTTAATTAGATCCCAATTGTTTTGCGAAAACTTATAGAACATCTAAAAAAGCCATCAAAAAAATTTTAGTAAAAATCTAACTCAGCAACTTAAAATAGCTGTCATGTTATAATTTTTTTCAATTGACAATCATTTTTCGTTGTGCTAAAAAACGCATTTTAAAGTTTTTGACCGCGGTACAACTACTTATTCAGTATTAATCCATAACGTGGTTTTTGTTTCCTGTTTTAGGATTAATAAAAGGTGGTCTTGTTGCGCGGATTATTGAATGTTCTAACAAAGCAATCGCGGGAATTTCAGACATACTTCAAGAAATGAACGTATAATCAATTGGATAAGAACATTCCATAATTCAATGGAGTTGCATACTTAACTCCGACACAGAAGAAATTTCTCAAAACAATTTCCAGCTTAACGGGATATCTTCATCACACCGAGTCATCTATAATTGACATTATTCAGCTCAAATAAATTATTTAGGCAAAAATAAAAATTGTTTTTTTTTTGTATGTCAGTTTCAGCGTCAATTAAATTAAGTTTTGACTTTAACCTTGTACCTAAACTCAAGCACAATGAGCTTTCAATCAATTTTGAGCCTTTAATTAATGCATTAATACATACAAACGAAATTATCGTAGACTTTAATGTTGGATTTTTCGAGATTAAGCATTTCTGTACCGACAACCCACCTAGAGGGGTGGAACATAACTATGCCTTATCAAGTGTTTTTCCCGCCTTATTTTACTACCTCAAAGAACTACCTCAAAGAAAGAAGCTCGTATGCCATCAAATTTGTATCATATTAAAGACCTATAGGCCGTGATTGGGATTCAAGAAACACCAAAAAGAGTAATATATATTATCAGGTCTGAATTAATATTGCATTCATCACTGGATCACTTCTGGTCCTGTTTTAACCGAGATTAAAAAAAAAACAAAAAACCTAAGAATTGATATCTCGCAATTCTGACAGCAAAGAGATACACTTCCACAAAAACATCAAACATTTGCACATTATAGTTACTCATTTAACTGACGGGGAATGCAGATGTTTCCATAAATTGCCACCTATGCAAATATTGCACCCAAAAAAGTTGTCTCGGTGCCGAAAAAATGGTCCGACATTTCCGCAGACCAAATTTCACTTTTTCATGAGTTTGATAACACTGAACTTAATTAATTATTCGGCAACTTTCACTGTTTTCATGCAAGGATAATCTCAAATTCTTGCAGTTTTTTACCCTTCTTATCCGCCCTTTAACTAAGTTTTTTTGGAGACTAAATGACGTTTCCGCATTTATGAAATGTTTTCACTTTAACGATTGTGTTCGGAACATTCTGTGCTACTGCACAGAAACCGACTATTCTTGTTTCACATTAGCAATCGGTCAAAACTTGCACCAGCGTGAAGTACATTGGCTGAAAAACTCTTTACATCTTCCTTTAACAACAAAAACTACATTTATTATTCCAGCAATACTAAACTATGGCATACTTGCTAAAGCTACCCTCGCAAATTTCATAGCTCAGTTGCGAGATTCGAACCAACAACCTTATGATTGGTAGCAAGCTTCACTACCACAAGCCTCAATCCCTTAATTATCTTTTAACTTTTTTAAAGAATGTAACTTACCACTGATTATTGGCATATGGTGACGCATGATCAAAGTTGTCTATTTGTTGTGGCGCAGCACAGTGGTCAAGTGGTTTCCTCATGAGCGTCTCGAGTACTTCGACTACACTACTGAAGTGGGGTCTTCTGTTACCCTCACCACACCAGCACTGACTCATCAGATCGAATGCCAATTGGGGACATTGAGGGGGAGGGGGCAGTCTGAAACCAGCCTCAAGCACACGCACGATCTAAACAGTAGTTAAAAAAATTAGCCGCAAAGTTGGAAAAACTATTTACACGCGATTACTTCGCATATAATAAAATGGAAGGTTTAAAAACAAATTGTGTGCATCAGTTATGCATTTCAAAAATCTCGCGAAATACATGGATTCAGAGAACTTCTGAAATGAAATTTTTTTTATTATCATACTGTTGTGCATAAAATAAATTAACCATGCATTAACTGGGAATGTAATAAACTAAATGCAGCAATACTAATTTTGCATATTCTAAATAGGAATGTATTAAAACAAATTGTGCATAAATTATGCATTTGAAAATGTCGCAAATACCTTGATTTAGAAAACTTGATAAGTGGAAACTTTATTATTATACTGCTGTATGAAACAAACCATTTTTGTTGGTTCATTTGATGATTTAAAAAACCATTAATGTAATGACTTATTAGAAATCAAATTTCAAAGCATATGCTATTAAGATGCCAATGCTACCTACTTCAAAAGTACCACCAAAAGTAGTAGTAATAATTGCCACTCTGGTTAGAAAAAGTTCGTGCGTAGTATAACATGCTTATCGTGCGTAAATAACCTCGAATAACTTAATTTCTCAATAAAATAAACTTAACTTCTAACATAAAAAATAACATTAAAAACCATTAAATAACATTAAACTTCTAACATTAAAAAACGAGGAAAAAACTGGGTTTGAAATCTTTGCTCGGATCTTTTTAACAAACCCCCCCCCCCCCTGCAATAGGAGAAGGGGGGAGAGAATTCGTTACAAGGTACCATAGGGGGAAATAGCTAACAAGATCCCTTTGCTTTTCAAATTTTCTCGCTTTAAGACTTCTTTAGGACTATTTCGCTTTTTTTTCAAAATCAGCGAAGTATGGATCAATTAAATCCTTCTGAGACAGCATTTTTAGCAAACCATCACAGACTAAATAACTTTTGAAAGCGATTTTTCAATTTTCCAAAGCAGAAAAAAAAGCGGAAAAGTAGTATGTTTTTAAATCCCACAAGTTTACCAAAAATGATCGCAGGTAATAATTTAAATCTTAAACTCTAGGAGTCGATATCAGTATTTGAACATAACTTTTTTTTGAAAAAAAATTTGATCACTCAAATGGTCTCAGTAAAAACCTAGGCACAAAAATTGCGCTGTGCTATTCGTAAATCGTAAAAATATTTCTTCTCAGCTTTTATTCATTGTAAAGAAACTTTCCATACTGAACATTGCGGAAAATCTCAAGCAAATAAGCGGTATACTTAAATGCGCGAAACTGCGAAAACGATTTTTTAAAAAGCGACGATAGCGAAAAGCGGTTTTAAAAAGCGATGACACGAATCTGGTTCAAACCCTTAAGATCATCAATTTCGCTGTAACAATTTCATTCGATTAGAGAATCAAAAATCGAATGGATAGTCAGATGTAGCTTTCAGAAAATGTTAACTTAATTCTACAACTTGAAAACAAAGCTTTAAGTTCATTAAATCAGTCACATCAAAAAGATAAAATCGATGAAGTTATCATTCGAAAATTCACAACATCAAACAAGGAAACAGGCTGAATTTGAAGACACGACTGTGTGAGAGTACTCACAAAATTCTTAATTTGTAACAGGTATGTGAACAAGAGAACACAAAACATTGATATTTCATTTAATAAATTTCTGAATCTTGATTGTCTTTCATAAAAATTTAATCCGCCTCTCACCAAACATTTACATAATAATAAAACTAAATATAGATTTACAGATAAAAGAATCGCAGCGCACCCTCAATAGTTGAAATATGTACATTGATGACCTTTTAAAGATAGGACAAACCAATCCAAAACCAAGTGTGTATTTCTTGGTGACTTAAGACAGATTAAGTTTGGATTTGGGCCACCTATGCAAACTTTCCACCCCAAAGTTTACATCTTGACTTTTGATTCGAACAATTTTATGAGTTTATTTAACTGATAGATATTTCAACAGAAACAGTAAATAAACCTGGGCCGTTGGTTTACGCCAGATAACTGGCTCGAATGGTTCATGATTTAAGATGCCATAACACGAATTGATTTGACAATTCAATTTCACTCGCTAATTTCGATATTGATGTTTCTGAATAATCAGATCAAAATCAACAGACCAAAATCAACTGTAAAAACTTAAAATAAAAGTTGAACACTCTTATCAAAAACCCTTTTTTATCACATGGAGGGAACTTTTCGCCTGCTAATTATAGGGTTGAGCAATATTAAATTCCTTCGAGGCAAACAGGAATTTTTTCAACAAAATCTCCCAACACTCACAGAAAGTACAACATCCAGAAAGTTTCATTTTAAAAATGCTTATCCTTTTTTCTTGTATTTCTGAAACTTTTCATTTTTTGCCTTTCCCTGAGAGCTAAATTGATTTTTAGAAGGAGCAAAAACAAACAATTTCGAGAGCCTGAAAATCTGCAGATCACAGACAAATAACGCGATTAAAATTGCAAATTAACTTAAACACCACATGATTGACATTAAAAATCTTCTTTTTGTGTCGTGTACCTGAGTGGTTGGTATTTCCTGGTCGTAGTATGGCATTCCTCCTTGGGACAACATCTCCCAGAGTACCACTCCGAAAGACCATACATCCGAGGCCCACGAGAACTGTTGGAACAGGAGCACCTCTGGAGCAGTCCACGGCACCACGTCTTCCGGGATCTGAATAACAAACGACAACGGCAATGAATACAAATCGTTACGAGTACGGTTTAAGGCTCTGTTTTACCCCCCGTCCACTCTCGCGAACAAAAAAAATTCCAGCTAAGTTCGTTTTTGTAGCTGAAATTTTTTCTTTAATCAAACAATATTTCTCCTTGTCAGAAGTGTCAACTAATTTTTTAAAAATGGAATAACTTTCAGAAACTGCAACCATCATGTGCAGATTCACTAAAAAGAGCAATACTATCAAAGTATTACCCATCTTTTTGTTCAGGTCTATAAACTAAAAGCAGTAAGAAGAACACGAACTAACCATGAGCCCTGAACTGGGATCCTGACTTTCGATCTTGGCTCGTTGGGAGAAGCCCGAGATCTTACACACCAGATTCTGACTCACAAGAATATTACCCGTCTTGAGCACTTTGTGGATGTAGCCCTCCTCTTCAAGGTATCTCATTCCACAAGCCACGCCTCGTGCCATGTGAATAAGTGTGGACACGCTGTTTACATGTCCCTGTTGGAGTAGACATAATAGGGGGCCCAGTTCCGCGTGTTCAGTTACTATCGTCAGAGACTCGTCGTCTAAAACGAAGCAACTTTTTTGGTAACAGTCAAATATTTGATTAATTTTTACCCTCAAACGCGTGTATTTTATGACAAGGTCACTGTATTTTGAATTTTCCAAAAACAAACTCGTATAAGGTCTACCACAGCTGGAACGATTTCGGCTGCCATTGTGGTAGCACGTGAAAGTTAGAGACGAAACAAAGAGCCCTAAGTCGAAACAAAATGAGCTTCGCTCAACAAAACTAACTTAGTCTGGAAAAGTGGTGAAATACCCTTAGACAGGCTAGATAACCTTCGATAGATCATCGGTGAATAGCAGAAAGCACAACTATTAAACTTTCAGCTGCAAATGAATCAAAGTCTCCTTGATCAACCAAAGTCTCCAAAGTAATTTCAGCTTGCTGTGCAAGAAATAGTATAGAATGTTCCGACCTTACTCTAAACAAACTAAAAAAAAAACTTTTTTCAAAATAGTACCATTTTTTTTGCACGTGGTTCGAACAAAAAAGGATCAGTAAGAAAGCCTAGAATTTTAAGATATTCGACATCCATCGTAAAATAGGCAAATTGGACAACAGTTGATGTCAAAAAATGAGAGAAAAAAAACATAAAAGTCAAACATAGACAACTGACAGTTGGAAAAGAGTAATGAACGCAAGGAAGCTGAAAAAAACTGACATGTTTTTTTTTCTTCAAAACCCTTCAACTTTTAAATTTCCAAGAATATAGATGACCTTAAAACTCTTTGAACAAATTATGATGGAAACTTTTTCGTTAAAATTAACCCAATTTGAGAAAACTGGATCAATAGGTAAACGTTTTATTCGCTGGGAAATCTGATAATTAATTTCATTTTCGAAATAAGGAGTCAATTACGTTTTTCGTGACCTTTACACTTTTGCTGTTTAAAAGCGGAGTTTTCCTTCCTTTCAACAATTAGAATGCACTGAACTTAAGAAATCACAAGTCAAACCGCGAAAAATCAAAGTTGAGCTTGAACAATTTTTAAGACTTTTTCCGGAAAAATAAAACAAAAACAAACACCAAAACCTATCTAAGAGTACTCACTACGTTCAACCAATGTATTTTTTTTTCAATTTCGCAGAAAACTTTTCATTCCCAAGATGGCGCTAAAAGTTTAAATTTTTAATGGAGTAAAACTTAAGTTTCACGGCTTATGCTTTTCTAATAAGCCTGCTCGCTCCATTTACTCGCTCAGAATTAAACAACTTTAAATTAGTTTTTTTTCGACACAGGCAAATTTTCAAAATTTTTATGTCTTTCCAATCGCGACTGACAGAGCTTCAATATGATAGATACATCACTCGACTCATTCCGATGATTATTTGTGGTACCTGATTTTGTATGAAAAACAAAAAAGAAATAACTTAAACACACCCGAATACAAAAGTTCCTCTCCATTTTCAATAGTCGGAACAATGAATGATCATTCGCTTAGCTCGTCGTTACATTGGAAATTGAATCTAGATGTTTTTTGTTATAAAAATTTCTGGTTACTTATTATAGTAAAATGTTAGTCAATGAGATCAATTTTAGTTGCCTAAATTGACTTCGATATCTTTCAAAATCCGTTAGTTTTCACGGTACAATTGTAACATTTCTCTGCGTGTTTTTAATACAAAGCAGTATGCAAGAGCCAAAACATTTACTACATAAGCGAAAACAAATCTACGTTCAGGTGAAAACATTACCAAGTTAAGACAATTTGACAAGCTGCGTGAAATGTTATAACGGTACAAACATTTTCCAGTTGGGCTCAAATTTGCTTCTAATTAGGCTTTTAAAAATTAAACATGGAAACATGGTCCAAAATGTACTGAACAGTTGTCTTTAGCCCACGCCACTGTAAAATACGGTTGTTTTCACTCAACTTTATCCACGAATAAAATCCGCTCCCTGGAAAATTGCCGGGTTTAATTTGCAGCTAAATAGGAGAAATTAAAAGACTTAACTCTTCTGACAGATTTATCCCTAGTTGAAGACCCCGCGCCCAAACTTCGGATTAAATTTAGATCTAAGATTTTCGAGGAAACCAAAAGCCACTGGTTATAATTTGAAGACTTCTAATTTTTGATTTTTGGACAGCCATAAACTCTATTTCAATCAAACACGAAGTATTTCTTCTCAACTGTATGCTATTGGACACCTTCCACAAAGCCAAACACATTGGTTGATTATTCTCGCTCTCAATTGTGCTATTGTAAAAGAACGATACATATTTACAATAGCTTGAACACTTATCTCAGTTGGAAGCAATTAGCTTCGATTATGATAATTAACTCCCACCATCCAAGAAAATTTAATGTTTAGGGCCATGATTCAACAAAATTTAATTTTCGGCAATTGAGCAGCTTTGAGACAAAAAAAAGTTTTTTCAAACGATTGGTCTTAGACATTTTGGCATTTTAAACTCGTTGGAGGAGCCATAAAATAAATCGGCTGTCAAACTCGAAAGACAAATTTTTAAAACACATAAATCAAATTTGTAATTACATACTGATCATGATTTTTTCGAGTTCTTATCACACCTAGGCGCACCATTAGTTGCGTTCAAGAGACTGGCTTTTAATTTTTGGCTCATTTATTATCTACTTTGATGTGCTTTTTTGTGCTATCAATTTGACCAATCCTATCTTCTCATTTACCTCGCAGTCAGTCTTAACTTTCCAGTTGAAAGCACCACAAATAAACAATTCGACCAAAATCACCCACCTAATTCTAATGCTAATGTTTAGAATGTCCCCAGGCGTTAATCATTAATGCTTCGATACATGGCCTGGGAATTTAAAGATATTAGTTATTATAACTAACAGCTTTATGAGTCCGAGATACATAAAACCCCTTGGGGTCATCTGATTCTGAAACAAGCCGGTTTCTAAACATCGACACTTGAATTTCCTTGAAGTAGCTCGAATCATGGTATGATGAAAATCGATTCGCAACATATTTAGCAGATTTACAAGTAAGAGAACATTTTTTGAAGTATAAACAATGCGAAAAACCAGGCTTCATTCATCTTGTAAGGCTTAACCATGAGAAGGGGATGACACTCTCGAAATGTTTACACTTGAATAAAGGATTTAGCTTCCAATTCGACGCTTACTACGAGCCTTAAGAGCCTTTTAAGAACCATCTGGCAAAAATATTCAGCTTTTGTCAAATCTCAGCAGGCATTTTTTCACACAAAGAAAAATTGTTTTTACACTTAATTTGTGATGCATTGATTAAGTAATAACCAAAAAGGAATAAAAAAGTTAAACAGGATTTATCATTTTGCAAGACTATTAAAATATGATTCAGCCTTCATTCATTGAAAAGTCAAGTTTTTGTTAATGAAAAACTAAGTTGGTAAATTGTTAGCCAGCAAAACACTCAAAATATGAGCAAGAGTAGTTCAAATGAAAAACAACTCTATGAAAAACGCCAAGCAAAATGATATTACAATACGTATTATATATAATAGTTACGTAAAAATTAGGTTCTGCAACGAAATCAACACCTACTACAGCGAAGAAATCCACAAAATTCGTCAACAAAAAACTCCCACTAAAACTTTCCCAACATATTCTGTGATACATACTTCCTCGTACTTTACTTATTCCTATCTTTTCAATAAGGTCGTCAAATATCGTTAAATATAATGGAGCGAAGAATCTTTAGGATGACTCGTTTGTCTTCAAACTTAGGATAAAACTTTCTGGAATAAGAAAGAAGACACCTTAATTCACCTCACCGTTCAAATTAATAGCACGCTTAATTTCCGAGGGTTTTCTTATAACAAATGGACCGAATGCGCAAGAAGGACGAATGGGATTGGTTGATTCCCTTTTAAACAGACTGATTTTATCGCTCATTATTTCTATCGAATACTGAATTCTGATTGGCTGACAAAACGTTCGGTCCTTGTGGCCTTAAAAAGGGATTCGCCTTATTTTGCATTACCCCCACCTCGTTTGACGAATCCATTCAGACTGAGAACATTGGGGTGAATGAGCTGGGCACAGGTGGCAGCCGCGACCACCAACTCCCGTCTTGTCTGATGATTATACTGGTCCAAATCAGCACATCTGCAAAAATAATAATAAACATCACAAAATTGTTTTATAAGCAACAATTTCTTGAATTCGTCGGTGTTTTGCCGTTCAAATTACCTTCGATTCACAAAATCAGAGTTCGTTTCATAGTAATCGTCAGTCTTCGCCGCTATGAAATGAGCTGTGATATAATTTTGACCCATTATTCGCACACTGATTTATTCAAATGTAACAATCAAAAGCTGCAGAGCTTCACTCACCCCTCCCATTATTTTCATCGTTTGTTTTGTTCGTGAAGGGAGACGAATTGAGAACAAACTTACAACAAAAATCAAATGATCCGTTAACAAATACTTAACATAGCCAACAACTTGCGAATTTCAAAAAACACATATGCACTTAAAGCTTTTTACGTTTCAAGATCAATTTATGTTTGGCGCATTTTAAATAAAATTAACCCAATTTGAGAAAACTGGATTAATAGGTAAAGTTTTTATTTCGCAGGAAAATCTGAAAATTAAATTCCTCTTTCGAAACTAAAAGTCGATCAAATTTTTCGTGACCTTTACATTTTCGCTGTTCGAAAGTAGAATTTGCCTTTTTTTAAATAAAGAACTGAACTTCTAAAGTCAAACAGCAAAAAAGTAAATTTGAGCCTGAACAATTTTAAGGCTTTTCCTGAAAAAAAAGAAAAAACACTTAAAATCATCACGAACTATAAACGAGTCTTCACTACGTTCAGCGACTCTTAAAATTAATTAAGCATTTGAACTTATCTTAGCTTAAAGCGAGATCTTCACATTAAATTTTTCCAACTGGTTTGTCTCGACACAAACCTTTTCGGCAAATTATAAATATCAATTGATTCACGCTTGAAACGGCTTTAATACGATATATAATCACTCGAATCTAACGGAAATTTATGTTTTGCACTTGATTAAGCACAAAAAAATCATATAAGTACTTGATTATGTATCAAGTACAAAATAACACACCCATTCAACGACATAGTTTCTACTCCCCCGCCTCCCCCCATTCCACTGCTCCCCCCTCCGCAACTCGTCGTCTCCAGAGGCACAAAGTGTTGCAGCCCCACAGAGATTTTGACTTCCGAGTTATCCTCGCAGAATGTTCCGAGCTCAACTGCTTCGTTGAATTTTCCTGAAACGAAAATTAAGTATATAAATATATGCGAAAAAAGGTTCACACGCAGTTTTGTTGGGTAGTTTATGCAACTTCTGAGAAAAAATTACGCGGAAAATAGAAAAAAAAAACACAATTAATTGGTTATTTGATCAATTCGCAAAATCAAATGATTGCTCTGAAGCTTAAAAGTCTCAAAATAAAAAAAAATTATATTTTCAAAACCTCCACACTTCAATATTAACTCGACTTCTGAATTACTCTTTGAACTTATTAAAACCCATTGTAATTTTAACTAAGCAAAGTTGTTCATATCTCATTGCAAAATCTTGTCGAAAGATACCAAAATATTAAGAGCCCGACCGACAAAAGAATTCACCTCAAAATTTCAGGCTTATCTCTCTTAAGGCGGCAATGGTGTTTGTTTTAAGTTGGGATCCGTCCGAAATAAAAACAGACAATTTAATCCCCTCTTACAACAGCGCTTTGGTACCTGTGATTACAAAGAATATAACCTCGGCCCCAGAATTGAAGTTCCGAGAGATTGAAAATGGAGACTAGAAAATAAAGACACACACACAAATATCTATATTTTCCTAATTTACATAGAATTTGAGCAAGTTTAATAAAATCTACCTTCGCGTTTTATTCAACTAATAAAACCGGGCATATTTTACATTTGACGATCGATAGCAGTGCATCTAACACAAGTACATAATTCTGCTAAAAAGACATTTAGGCATGGAAACGATGGAATTCAAATTTCCTTGCACATGTTTTTTAGAGAAACAGGAAGACAAATCAAGCAAACATAACTATGTTAGACTCATTTCAATGTTCTCACCAATGATCATGAAGTCAATCTTCAAAATTAGACGCTTCAAAATCAACCTTTTAAATAGAACCCATAACTCAAAATAATTAATTAATTATTGAAACTCTATTGGACAACTTATAGATGCATGAAAAAAAGAGACATCTTTCTTTCAGAATTCGAATTTTTGAGAGTGATTTTATAATTTAAATTTATCAGCAAGTTGGAACTTAGGATCACAAATTGGTTAAAATGACTTTTTAATGCTTAAGTTTCAGATCCATATTTCTTTTTAAAAAATACAAAAGGAGTAAGGAGTTTCAGAAGATAAGAATTCGAGATAATACGAAACTTTATTGGAATCCATGTTTGCTACTTAAAAGTGAGATATTTTCTTTTTCTAAGCCAGTGATGAGCAATTAAAAAATTCATATACAATTTAAATGCAGGCAATAAACTAAACTAAATTGCAGTTTAAAATGCTTATCAGTGCTGTGATTCTTCCACACGAAGATAAGTTATGTCCGTTACCTTTTAGTTTGTAGTAGTTGCACAAAACTTGATGCTCATTCAGTTCCCGTGTGTACTTTGCGAGGAGCGATTCGGGGTCGGGGTGGAGACAGGGTTCCACGAAAGACGAGGCACCGCCAAACCCCCCACCTCCTGATGTGGTCTTAAACGAGTCTGAAACATAAATCCGTTAACTTATTTGTTTTTAAAAAATTACAGAGACGCGAAGTGGAGCTTTGCACCACATGCGAAACAAAAATGAATCACCATGTTGAAGTGCAAATGAACAGACAAACCAAAAAAAAATCGTTTTTTTTTGTCAAAAAGAAAAAATTTCGAACAAATGTCAAAAATTTTGTAACTCAATTACCTGCACCATTAATAATTCTATAAAGAGCATTCGGAATAATTTGCCAGTTTGCTTAAGATTGCGCGCTTTTTTCGGAGAATACGCAATACTGGGGAGGCAAAAAAGCAAGTTTATCGTAGCAGATTTTAACGCGAGTGGGAACGTTTCCCAGTTAGTCTTTTGAGACAAATCACAACAGAGAAACATTCGATATCCCCTAAAACAGTTTATGGCGGATTGTGGGGCAAAATTTGAGAAATTTTTTTCATACAAAGTGAAAAAAAAATGCATAAAATATCAGAACGAAATGAGAGAAACGTTTTGCTTGTGGTTTTTATCACAGAACCAAGACTTTCACTTCAAAGTTCTCTGGAGTGACAAAAATGGTAGGTTATGAACCCAGAGTAGAATAGTCAAAATTAGCGGATTTGACCGCGTTGCAACTCTGGTGATTTCGAAGAAACGCGATATCAAGGCAAAACTAAAATAAAGTTCGGTGTTGACCTTTTTCAAGGCGAAATCATAGGCCCTTTCTGTTTCAGAGATGAGAACGCAAGAGCAATGACGGTCAACCAGATAGTTTATCTTAACATGCTAAGGGATCAAGTATACCCCCTTGTGTAGCACCTCCGAGATATCAGGAGACTTTGATTCCAAGACGGCGCATTATGCCAAACTATCCCCGCAGTATTGCAATATCTACAGACGGTTTTTTTTCTGACCCCATTATCAGTCGCCATTCTTAAACTCTTTGGCTCGCCCCAAGTCCTGACCTGAATCCCCTGGACTAATGGTTTTGGGGTAATGGTTAGGCTTCAATTCACCGCGAAAACCCCCGTACCACTACCAATTTAATCTTAAATATGGTCATACGGGCTCGAATTTTATCAGCTACAGCTTCAGACCACAAACGTATGATAAATTTGTTGAATTTGTTTACATTTTAACAAAGGAGATTAACTCAACTTAACAAGAAATCAAAAGTCAAACCGCAAAAAAATTAAATTTGAGCATGAACAAATTTTACTTCTTCCTGAAAAAAAGAACGACTTCGTTCTTTTACACTTAGTCAAAGTTCGAGCGCTTCAAGTAGTCCGCCTCGAATGATTGCTTCTAAATCTACAAGCTTTAAATTTTCAAGCTTGACAAATTGAAGATCGAAAATCAGACGTGGTTTCGGCTCCTTCATCAGACTGAAGATCAATTCAATTTTATTACCAAGTTGTGCTAAAAATTCAATTTTCGTTTAGATTATAACAATAAACTGGACCAAAAATATGCAATTTAGCATATCTGTGCAAAGACGAACGACTCAGAGAAAAGTGTTATCAATGCGCTGAAAATCATGAATGAAAATAATTGAACCGAAAAATCAAATTCTGCCTCATTAACAACAATCAGATTTAACTTTGAAAACTAAATGGCCCTTCACTTTATTATACCTTTCTTTGTTAGGTCCTCCAGCCCATTTGAGATTAAACAGCATGCTTAAAATCTGCGCAAATTTTTTTATAATTGTGCGAAGTCTTAATGTGTTATATATAACAAACTGAAGATCTATCAAAATAGAAAAACACGATGTTTTATTCATATTTAGTTAATACTGCCAACTTTTGTCTCGGTTGGTAATCGCTGTTACAAAACAGAAGACCAGCTAAGCATGAAAACAAAATCGCGACTTGATCGCCTCAAGGATGAAAAGTTCAAAAAACATTAACATATGCCAACTGTTAATATTTGATGTGTTCTACTCACAACGAAGGCCAGAAAAACAATCACTCAGAGAAAAATCATCTCAATTGAACCCCTGCGGATTTTTTTGAATACTTAGATAGATGAAAAAAGTCGCTAAAATCACTAATTGTTTTGAATTAGCCTGTCTAAATTTGAACTAAAATGTCTTTGATAACTGCTGAATTTAAGCTAAAGTAACACTCACATTCATGCATAGTTGGCGGCGCTATAGTGGTGTACTGTTCGGCGTAGAAATTAGGCGACAGTGCTCCTTTGGCGAATCGAGGGTGAGTTTGGTCGATTTTCTGTCTACAGCAGCAGAATATTGCAATGCAAGATGCTAGAATCATGAGAAGAACTGCAAAAAGTAGTCCCACAGTAATCATCAGACGTCTGATTTCCTCGCTAACCGGAAGATCTAAATTTTAAAAAAAAGTTGGATCCTACATTTAAATAATTTCCATCCCTATATTAAGGACTAACTAAATGGTTAAGCATATACAAAATTGATACTTTGTATTTCAATAAGGGAAGGGGGTAAGTTAACAAAATCCATGATAATATATGGAAAAAGAAAAGCGTAATTGATATTCAACTAAACATTTGTATGCCAAAAGAGACTAGTTGCATATTATTTGTAACTTATCTTCAACGCAGTTTTCAAGTCATACAAGCGTCCTTAGCGAAAACATTACAAACCAAAAATAAAAACCGGGAAAACAAAAAAAATTATGAAAAGTGACAAGAACCAACTCCCAAATTACGGAGCACATCCACTAAAGTTGTAATCTCAATCATTTCGAAAGAATTAAATGATAAAAAAAATGAAGGTCAAATAAAACTAGTGTTTTAAACGAAACTTTCATTCTCATTCTTACCCTCCCCCTTGTTAATACCCATCTTTTCACGGGTGTAACCTATTCAACTGTACAACTTTTCAGGATAATTGGGAAATGAATCCACAAGCATTACCCAGAGTGACGTTTTTACAGGCTGCTAAATTAAGTTTCTTAATGGGATCATAAATTAACCTCGACGGTTATTCTGAAAAAGTCCTGGTTGTTCTTAGACCTGGATTGGGCTAAAATTTACGAGACACTTTTTATTGCCTCACTTTAGCAAGAAAAAAGAACCCATGACCAAGAATACTAAAAGTCTACAAAAATCGGCCTTCATTTAGTATTAAGCTTATTTTTATTTTTCAGTTCATTCAGACATTAATTTGAACTTAAAAAAATGGGTGAATAAGTTTGCTGATAATTTTACAACTGAGAACACAAACCAAACCGTCTGGTATTTTTAGGAAAAATATTCGATCTGTTTGTATTTTGTGCATATTTGAATAAATTCCCTGGCATCCCAGCCTGGTTGTTTACTTGGCAAAAATTCAGAACAAATAGACGTCCCATTTTCACCCGAAGGATATAGCACCTGCTGTTTATCAGAGTTTGCTCAAATTTTCACTCGTTCGTATCAGTTAGCATAATGCGGCAATTAGCATAATTCTATGGGATAACTTTTTTCACCTCTAACCTTGGTTTTGTCAATTTTTACAGCAGAAAATGCTATATTACTATAACACGGTTCAAGAATGTGTGATACAGAGGCGAAACAGAGCTTCGCACCATTTGCGATACAAAGCATGGCAAGCTAGCCGACAGAAAATGAAAAGCCGCTATGGAGAGCCGCTAATGATTCAAGTGATTTTTTTGTTAAACAAAAGATTAACCTGAAAAAGTCTATATTCCGATTTGATACCGCTTTAATACCGAACGAAGCAAATAAATGTAAAAACTGACATAGACCAACACTAATTTGATTAATTAACAACCAACAATTTTTTTTTTAAAAAGAACTCAAAAAGGGTATTTAAAACGCAAACATGTTCAAATATGTCTTTTGTTAAGTCACAGAGCCGACTAAACAACTCAAATAATGTTGTTAAACAAACTGTTAAAACGGAAAAAACCTGTTTGGAGTTGCAAAAACTTGCTATTCGCAGGCTAAATTAAACTCCAGTGGAAGCTTCCATATAATCCAAGTATGCGAAAATTCTTAATTTGTTTTTTTTTAGACCAGTAAACAAATTGATTAATCGACTATAAAAAAAATCAGAAATTTCCACGAGTATTATCCAAGACAAAATTTGATATTTTCCAATTCAAAACAAGTATTTCTTAATCAAATCTCGAGGTCGTGAACTATTTTTGCGACACTTGATCCTTTGGGACGTTTGCTGAGTACCTAATCAGACAAGGACACATGTTGACAAGCAAACTCTCTAAAGAATGGCTAAGCTTCAACTTCAGTCATGGACGAAATGAAACGAAAATCAGACTGTGTTTTAATAAGAATTATTTGTTTTTCTGATTTTATTTAGATCATTCAAAACTGAGCTGAACCATTTCAAATTTATTCAGTCTTGATAAGGTTTAGTTTGGTTACTCAGTTTCAAATGCCTAATTTAACCGACAAGAATTCTCAGTCAAGTTGATTCGGCTGAATTAAGAATTGAGTAAAACGAGAAGACAAATTTGCCAAATCAAATATAACCACAAATACCTGAAAAAGTTAAACACATAGGATTTCATGAAAAAGCGAGGATCGTTGAGGGGCTCAAAGTTTGTGATTAGCCTTTGTTTCAGAACATAGGCTTTCGAAACTAGAATATATACGATCACGTTTTTTGTGACTTTTACACTTTGGCTGTTCCATAATGGAAATTGCTTTACTTTTAACAAAAGAACTGAACTGAACTTGAAAATAAATCGTAAGTCAAACCGCGAAAAATCGATTTGAACCTGAACAAATTTTAAGATTTTAACGAAAAAAATCGCAACCTATTCAAAAGTCTGAAATACATTCATCGACTCTTAAAAACGATGTTCACCATAATTTGGATGATTGTCCGTCCACATCCTTTTCAGTTTTTCGGATGATTGGTCTCTTGGTAAATTGACTACTCACTTGAGCTAATGGTAACGAGTGTGGGTTCTGAGAACACTGGCGGGTTTCCAATTCCCACTTTGAAGTAGTACTCTCCTGGAGGCATAGCTGAAACACAAACCCAAAAATAGTATCAAAATAAAAACTAATCTATCGATTGTAGGGAAGGCCACATCGTCGGCAAAATTCTCTTGGATCAAAAAATAAACCTTAAACTGCTCACTTTGACGCCAAACACCAATTTTCCACTCATTTCAACAAATCAAACTAGTGCCAAAAAAACTAACTTATCCTAAAACGCAATAGTTTTTGACCAATTAGATGCTCAGGGTCACCGATATATTCCACCTTCAACTTCAACGGAAAAATTAGTAACCACAAATCATAAGCTGTAAGCTTGAGCGTTTGCGAGCAAAAACTTTTTGTGAATCAATTTGTATTCGTTCTATGGAACTCTTTTCTGAATACAATTGGCGCAGTTGACGCGTCACATTAGAAAAAGTTAGTATTTATATCAGTTATAGGCTGGTAATCAATAAAAAACGCAGCAACTTTAATTTCCGTACACAAACGAAAGCTTTGTTGGGTTATTGCACTACAAAATGAGGACGAGCTAAAATAATATATATGAACTATTTTCGCCAGCTAAGCTGACTTTTAATGAACTCAAGTACCACGTTATACAGAAGGCATCACTTGAATTTATTATTTCCTGTCAGAAATTGGAAGCCCGAAAAACAGAAAACCGAAAGGTTAATTAAACTTATGAAATTATTTTGCTACCAAACTAATTATCTGAAAGGTGACTGACAATTTTTCCCATTTAATATTTCTTAGATTAAGTTAAGCTATATTAACATCACAGATTTTTAGTCTTAATTGAAACTCAACTCTAAGACGCGACTGAGTTACGGATGAAGAAAATCGCGTTTATATCTAATTTCAGCACAGTTGGCATAATTTTTAGGCTTCGACCCGTTAAACGGAAGCCTTGTTCATATTTTCCATTATCTCTGAAATTTAAATTTCTAACATTCTTCTGATCATTTGCTTGCAGAAGTGTTAAAAAAATACTTAAATTATTTTTGAATAAAAAAGTGCTCATTTGAAAACAAAAGATAGGATTTTCCTGTAAGTATTTATACTCCTGGGTCTTATTATAAACACGGATGCAATTGTAATGTTTTATCCTTTTTAAGTACGGAAAAAAAGCAAACTAATTCAAAGCCTAGGAAGTATTTAAAAGCTCAATCTTTACAAAGGAAATATGATAATTAGAGGGCTGGAAAAGCCTTAGTTGAGTATTTCAAAAGATCTATTTTTCCCAAACATTAGCCCACTTCTAGTTAAAAATCGGCATATTTCTGATCAAAGATACTACAAATAATAGGCCATTAAAATTTTCTTGAGAACCTATAACTTGAATTTTCTCCGTAAAAAATCATTCAATAAGTGAAATTGGAAAAATATAGGACTCAATGGCTTCTGAAAAATGATTTCAATTTTGAGCCCATCCTTGTCTCAAAACGGGAACAATTATGATCAAAGATAATGATTACGACATTTAATAATAATTAACCATCTTCATGAGAACTTGAGAAATAAACAAATGCATGCAGATAAATCATACCCGAACAAGATATACTTGATCTGAAATGTTTATTTTTAAAATATATTTTTTAATTATAAAAAAAATTTTGACCGAGAAAAAAAGAATAACGAATGCTTTCAATGAAATGCTGATACTGCTTCAATTCTTCCCTTTATTGTAAACTGCAACCGAATCAAAAGTCTTGCGATCAATCAAAATATTCCCGCTTTTATCATCAGAGTAAATCAACAACCACTTAACTTCCAAGCCAAATCTTCCCTCGCGAGGGCGTTAAAAATCTCAAATATCTGGCGGAACAATAGCCTCCTAACTTTTTACAGCCCAAGTTAAATCCCAAGGGTTGATAAGTCCCAATATAAGCAAAGAAGCAGAGGTATTATCTGCAGCGCTACAGCAAACAAGGAAAATTTACACAGTGCAGCCCAAAAATGGCCCCGAGGATGCCGTTTTATCGAAATAAACTGAAAGCTGGGAGCAGTCTTGCAGATTTTAAACAAGTTATCAAATCTCACAATATTACTTTGCATAAGTGACTTCTTGCCAGTAAAGTAACTAGTTCTACTTTCGTACGTCACTTAAGTTGGGCGATCGAAAAAAGATAACATATTTATCTATTTAAAGATGGATATAAAGACAAAAATTATCTAAGAACTACAGCTCACCTCACTTGTTCAAACAACATTTTTTAAAATAATTTTTCTTAAAAAATATTGATCTAGTTTTTTTGAGATATCTTTTACGACATCTTTTTTGAATCGAGATCATGACCAAAAAAACTTCAAAATGATGACATTTTTGAAATGCGCCATACACTATCAGTACCTGAAGCACGGACAAAAATCTAACCTAGGCCAATGTTCCTTCCCTTTTTTGAGCGTAGTACCGACAAAAAAAAAGTTTTTTAAAATGTTTTTGAAACGAGACTTTCAACTCACATGCAGGAATGGGGAAAGTGCACATTCTGTTTCTACAATGTTTACTTCCATTCACCATTCTGTCCCCGGCCCCATCCAGCATGGCCGCACTGGTACATCTGACTAAGTAGGAGTTGCCCCCCTTCACCTGGGAAGAGTCCCGGATGTTATCCGGCTCAGTCCAGTACAGCAGCAGTTTGTGGGGCTCAGTTGAGTCCAGTCTCACATCTTGAACTGTCACTGAAACGAAATAAAGCTTATAAATCTTAATCAGTATTTCATAAATCATCTGCACTTACAAAAAAATGTCATTCAAATTGAAAACTACCCTTCAAAAACACTACCTATTGTATTACTAAGATTTGGAGGGTCTTTTGTTTCACGGTCCTAAGTTTATGTGTGATATTTTGAAAGCAATTTCGTAATGCTTAAATCAGATTGTCAAAAATTGATGTCAAAAATTTCACTAAAGCAAAACAAGTCAAGCGAATACGCCAGCAACTGATTCTGCTCCATGATTGAGATTAAAGACACTATTGTATCAAAACTATGGTAAGAAATGGACGTTAATAAAGCCCGTGACTGTCGTGGTATATCTGCCTTTTAGGCTTGATTGGCAGCTCTCAATTTGACTTAAATACTATCGAGTGGTGATTGAAAAGGGCCACCTGTCGATAAAATAGTCACACTACTTCCAAATACAAGTACACGTGCAGACACTTAGCCAGTGTCATTACACTATTTCTTAGTTAGTGATTGTTAGAACTAATTCAAAACGCTTTGGAAAAATTAGTCATGAGTGGGCCGTCTGCTACCCTCTCAACATACGATAAAATTTTAGCTAAATTGATAATTTTATGTATTTCCTCATTTTTCCGACCATTGAAAATGAGGAGAAACTTTGTATTCGGTTTTAATTTTTTCCCCTTTTTCCCGCAAAAAATCAAATGCCAAAAGTAATCATTGAAAATGCCAGTAAAACTATTTTTCGATGTTTTTTCAGCGCTACCTTGAGAATAAAAAAACTTCAAATATTCCAAAAATTTCTGGATTTTTGTTACAGTTTTTTTGTCTTTCTAGTTTTTTTTTCGACAAAAACTGTTGTCCAATTTGCCAATTTTACAATGCCTTTCGAATAGGTCTACTCTCTAGGCTTTTATTCAAATTCTATTATCACACTGCGGACAAAAACATCATTAATTTGAAAAAAAGGTTTGTTTTTTAATAAAAAACATGAAAACGAACATTTAAAAAAAATGTTCATGAATTTTTCATGTTTTTTTTTAAATAAAATGGTCGGATTATTATGTGCCTTTTGTACAGAAGCCGGCTATCCTTGTTAATAAAAATTTTGTAGCAGAAATTGCCCAGAAAAAACATGCAAAACTGGACGATCTAGAAATTGGCTAATTATACCACTCATCAAGAAATCAAAACAGAGCCCCATTTTGAGTCATAAATGTGAAGACTTTAAAGAGTGAATGATCAAAAAAATGTCGTAGAAAAAACATCTGAAAATAAAAATGTCGGAGAGTTATAAAAGGTTTCAAAGATCAAAAGATCTACGAGAACATTAACAAATAGATAACTGTATCCTTTCTTCGGGCCATCATAAATCAAAAGATTGAGCTGCCGTTGTGAAGTTGAAATAATAACTACATTATGGTAAAAATTGGTTTCAATAGAAGTGACAAACGCAAGCAAGCTCGAAGCAACAAACATCAACTAATTGGTCAAATAATTTTTTTAAATGATGAAATTTTTTCAATCAAATCCACCTAACAACTATTAAGATGATAAGAACAAACTAACAAGGCAATAAACATGCCCTAAAATGTAGTTGGCTATTAATTAAATGTTTATGGGCAACAGACAGTGGGAAAAGTGTCAATGAACTCAAGTAAACCAAAAACAAAAATGTTGGATTTTTTCGAATATTATTCAACTTTCTTACTCCGGAAACAATAAATATCAATCAAGATGAAGCCCTTCGAATTTCAAAAACCTTTCAAGATTATCAGTTTTTTCTTTTCGATCCCACTTCGCATATAATCATCGAAGATTTACGGTATAACGAGTGGTTTTAAAAGATTGATTATGAAGTTAAATTATGTTTGTTATGGCTTATTAAACCCGCATGAGAATTTTGATTTCAAACCAACGTGAACAAAAATTTATTTTTAAAAATTCGGTGGGGAAAGATAAAAAGAGCCAGATTACCAATTTCGACAGAATTTTCCCGAAAAAAAATCAACACAACCTTAATAAGTGATAAGTACTTCGTTCAATGAACTCTTTCATTTTTACCTCTTTGCAGCGTTGCGACGACAACTTTGGCGCAATTTATCTCTTCTTGCACCCCCTTTGAGACCGAATTCTCCGAGCACACTTTCCACGTGAACTCCGTAGAGGGCACTAGATTCTCAATTGTAATTCGAGTATCATTTGTGCGAATGTGCTGCAAGCCGAAACAGTGTTCGCTCGGGGCTTCACAGTTGACACTGTACGACAGAAAGTCTGTCTGTAAATCTGACTCGGTTGGTCTGTAGAATGTTGAATATGGGGTCTTCCAGGACAGCTCTATTTGACTGTGGGTGGCAAAAGTGCTCTTCAGGTTTCTAAAAAAAGCTTATTTTTCAATGAATGTAATACAACAAATATTGAAACCTGAAGTCAAAACTTAAATCAAAAATTGATTATTCGCCTTTTTCGTGCTGCGTAGGAAAAATTTTTATCACAAGAAACTAAAATTTTGAAGTCAAAAAAATCATTGAATACTATT
Organism: Symsagittifera roscoffensis; assembly: GCF_963678635.1. Lineage (NCBI taxonomy): Eukaryota > Metazoa > Xenacoelomorpha > Acoela > Convolutidae > Symsagittifera > Symsagittifera roscoffensis. Next base: position 692,587 of record NC_087070.1, read on the forward strand.
GTTACGTTAGTTTGAAATTGTTAAAATTGAGTTTTAAGTTTTTAGCTTTGCTAAAACTCGTTTGTTGAAGAGCTTCAAGTTAAATTTCCCTAACGTCTGATTCTTGACAACAACATTCGTTCTAGAACTCAATTAAGCTTATCGACATTTGAAGGTAGACTTTCAAATTGTTTTAACTGCCAACTCTGTTGGAGGTTCTTTTGCTTGGCAAATTAGACGGGGCTTGGGCAATGTTTTGTAGTCGGTTTATAGTTATTTTTGACATTTAATCTCGAATAAGTACGGCAAAGACAGCAAAGAAAGCATTCCTAACCCAAGCAAAGGGAAAACAGTTTGCTCATTTTAAAACTGCTAACAAGTTCAGACAACCGAAACACCAGTATTACAAAATATTAAACCTCAAGATTCCAAGAAAGTCATTTCCTTTTTTCAGCACTATTTCTATCAATTTTGATTTTTCACTGATAATTAAAACTTTTCGATAGTTCAAAAGCTTAAAAAAGCAAGAAAAATGTTCTATCGCCAAATGGGCTTTCGGTAATTTCAGCTAGGAAAGTCATTTGCCCTGAGATATTTATCAATGCCTGCAGTCCACGTCTTAGCAAAGGGGATCAAGCAGGGTGGATTTGAAACACAGTCAAGTGGAATTGGTCTGGCTTTAATACTTGGATACAAAGTTATCTCTTATTATGATACCAACTTCAAAACTGCATGTATTGTAGCTTCATATTTATAAACCAAAGTACCAAACAATTTTGGTGGTTTAACTTCAAAGAACAGCTTGGGAAAAGTTTGAAAGGTGTATAGTGGGAAATTATTAGCAAGATTAAACATTTGAGTTTCACGCAGCAAAGTAAATTTTTATGAGCCCAACTTCAAAGCACAACTACGAGTAGAAGTAAGAATACATTACTGGAAACTGAAACATTTCAAATTTGAAACTTCGTTTGAGATGAATACGACATAACAATAACAAAAGGCTGTGTGCAAGTATTTCTAACCCTTCAGATCAAAATACTCATAGCCATAAGTTCCAAACAATAAAAAAAAAGAAAAAAAAAGAAAAACCAAAAAATGGCATTTTTTAAAAATTTAATTTTCTTTCACAAATTAAGAAAAATTAATTTTGAAATCTCAGCTTTGTATCTCGTTTTACTCTTTTATTTTCACTTTATTTTTAGACTCACTCACTTTTTAAAATTATTGCTAGACTTACTTCTTTACTTTTACTAGACTCACTCATGAGCAGTCGCGGATTTAGGGGAGTGGGTCGGCGGACCCTTTGTACTATTTTGAGATATCCATTTTAGGCTAACTGACACTTTGCCCCCCTCCCCCCCCCCCCCCCCCCCACAAAATATACTTTGGGGGGGGGGGGGGGGCAAAAAACTTTCCTTAATCAAAATTAATCAAAATTTTTCATCAAAATTTTCTAAAAGGTGCCTAAAACTAAAAACCTTTTTCCATTTTTTTATTTTACAAAATACTAAATACTGTAGGAGTGAGGGGGAATGAGATTCAACATTTCAATACTTTCTGCCTGAGAGTATAAAATGTTGTCATATTCAATTACCTGGGTTTGTTGGGCATGGGCAAACAAGGTTGTGAAGCATCGTTCTCGTCTCTTCTGTTATGATTGTCTTCACATTCACATCTCACTCTCCCAGTCGAATAGCTTTTCGTAGCCGAATTCGCTGGACAAGCACTGCAATTTTCGTTCGATGTTTCCGACTTGTACATCATAACTCCGCACGCCAAGCAAGATTTCAGGTCCGGGCTGGGTTCGAACCCAGGTTTACACTGACATGTAGTGCGATCTTGCTTCTTCCAGACACCGCTTTCAAAACAAAACCCTTTGATCGCTTTTTCACTGATAGCATTATCTACACATATTTCTTCAGTCGTCACCATATCACCGCTCGCGACTCTTTCTTTGAATTGAACCAAGTTATCAATTTGCGACTCACATACAAAACAGGCAACTTTGAAAGACAGGAGTTTGGCGCAAACACCTTCGTCTATTAACCTAATCGTATATTCGGTCACACCGGGTGGAAATTCGATATTGATTACGTTTAAATCCGACTCGAGAACTAGACTCTGCTTCTGTCCTTCGGGGCTATCCGAGACCGAATAGCTAACGTCAACTTTAACCTGTTCTTTGCAACCGATTGGACCACCTTTAGATAGATCTTTGCATGGCGTGATTTGCAAACTAAAACATAAAAAAAACAACACTTGCAAACTGAGAAAGCTAACAGTTTAGTAACGTATCTGTCCACTTGAAAACCACGTGAAATGGTTATAAATAAACCTCTACAATATACAAAACGAATAAAAATGAGCCAGTTGCCGAGCAAATATTACATAATGTTCCTGTCCTCAGTATTTTTTTCTTCTAAATTGAAAAACCGAAAACTAAGAATCAATAAATAAGCTTTTTAAAAAAGTTAAGGCAAAAAACGACTGATTCTGATTTTTCTCTCGCTTTATATAGCAATAGAAAAAAATTCTTTTCATTTCCGCAGATTTAGACTAGAAGACCAAACGAGAAAGTTTGAATACAAAAAAAAAACAAATTGGTTTTCCTCGACGAGGAGTGTTTGTAATATCTTTCCAAACTCAAATCACCACTGCTAACTGCTCCAATAAGATAGCCCTCTACGATATTTATGCAAGCTATCTAAGACGGGTCGGGAAAAACCAACTCTTTCCCATTCTCCGAGATCAGTCGGAGCATAAAAAACTGCACGGTCATTTCTCTTCGTTATAACGTAGCCTTTTGCAGTAGAGCCGTCTTTTGCAAATAGTTAGTTCATTAACAACCCAGTCCGTACACTGTCCAACTCTTTAACTGACGTTAAAAGCTTGGTATAAATTTGTAGTGGTCTTGTCATTAAACTAACAAATTATCTTCTACAACTCATTTTTAAAAGATTATTTTGAGTTTTTGTTCAGCCAAATTATCTCATATTAACCTCTAATCTTTTGTTTCATCTGGTACATTTTTAATGTTCTTGTTGGTCTATACAAGTGGTCCTTGAACCACAGAACACATGAAGTTTTATACAAGTGAATTGCAAAACCGCAAGAAAACTTACAAGCTAGCTCTACATTAACAGTTATCTGCTCAACATAGCTCTCGAAAATCTAATCAACCTTATGGATAATAAAAATCGAATCTACGAGTTGCTCAATTTTGAATCTTTTGAAAAAAAATTTAGAAACAATAAGAACCTTTTTAATAAGAAAAACATTGAATTCTTCTACAGCTTTTCTTGAGGATAATTCGACAAAACAAACCGCTAACTGATCAACCAAACTTAGATTGAAAGTTTTGAGCAAAAGCCCCAAATTGATTTTTGCTTTAATTTTTTTTTTCGAATTCTATCGACTCGCCTCATCAAAGCGAAAAAAAAGAAAGGCGATCAAAAACTTTTTCAGGAGACAATTTCAAATTATTCCACCATCTTATTTTTATTTTCTTGATGTGCTAACAAAATTATACGTCTCAAAGATAGCGTTATTTGGAAAATGAAACTTTTTTCCCTATCCAAACAAGGTTATCTCAAAAAGATATAGGGGCCAGTAACACATGTTGTTTTGAGGATATTTTTTTCGCGCGAGAAAGAATCATTTGATAAATTTCAAAAGCACTTCAATAATCAACAGAAGATCAATGGAATTACATCTGCTACGAACTACATCTGAAACAGAACACTATCCTAAAATTTTACCAAACTTTAAACCTGTTGAAAAAAACTAACCCAAATCATTTACAAATCTTTTAAAATCAAATTACTCAAAAATCGTGAAACAGAATATTTTTAAAATACAAAATTGAATAGCTTGTAACTTTGTAAATCAGTGAGAGTAATTATTGACGGACTTTTAAATTCTATGGGCCACCTTGCAAAACTTAATCTCTTCAAAAAACATGAGGCCAGATATTTAAATACTAAAACGTCCAACTAACTTTGATACTAATTTAAACTCCAATTTATCCGTCGTTTAGTTAAAGTAGCACTTGGTAAATTATTCTTAAAATGCCAAGAGGTCACAAGCGCGCCACAGTTGGTTCCGCGGTTAAAGACTGCAGGAAAAACCAGTTTTTAAAAAAAAACATCAAGCTGAAATGAAAAAAAAATTGAATAGAAAACAAATCGAAACCTAACTTTTTCCCAAACAATTGTTTTCACTGGCGTCAACTGCCATTTTGAGCAGAAAGAGTTCATAGCTACCAGTTTTTTTTATAGCCGTTGCCACCAAAAAATACTAATTTTGAAGGGGAAGCGCTCGCCGAAAAAAAACTATTTTTTGGCCAAAAAAATTCCAAGACTGCTCGGAAAACTTTGGCCTATATGGTCACTCTATGATATCAACAGGGCTCAAAAAATTCAGTAGAGCTTGTTAAAATCCTGTGCGCGCTACTGAAAACAACTTACTCTGCCTCCAAAAGCAGCTTGGTTGATTCATTGTCCTTCGAGAAGTCTTTGGAGAGAATGTTGTTCAAGGCACTCCCAGAAGACTGACTACTCACACTGTTCACGTCACACACTCTGTACACGCCCTCAGAAGACACCAACTGCCACTGAAGCAAAAAAAGTCACGGGGCTAATACGTTTTAAAAACACTGTTTACAATTGGAAATGTGTAAAAATTGGTTTTGGACGCAATTTAATATATTTGCACTTCGTTCAGATAAAATTCAAAAAAAGAAAAATATTTTTCTTGCCCCCACCTGTGTAATTTAAATTGTGAAATATCCGTTTGTTACAAGAATTGGCATGCCGATTATTTCAGTAGTTCCAACCATATAGCGTTTTCGTACTTAGCCGTGGAGAGCTTATAGTTGGTCCAAAAATTGATGTTTATGTTAAGTGGGGAAAAATCAAAAAGGTCATAAAGCGATGATGAAAACTCAACCATTTCAAATCACTACTTGTACTTCTCACAAATCATAATTAGTAACAAGTTAATTTTATTTTTTAAAAGTTTTAATTCAATTTTAAATGCAATTTGTTTTCATTGACAAAAAATTGTTTATTTGAAGCCCAAAACCAGATTTTTTTCAATACTTAATAAACAAAAGGTAAAACACCAATTAGAGTTCACTAATGATGTCAACAATTTTGCATATGAACACACATTAAAAACCCTTCCGTTAACAGAGAACACAATTGTACTCATCTCCGTATCAGTAATTCGAAAGCTAGCATCAGTTGAAATCAAAATTTTTTTGCGAGAAAGATTTACAATTGAATAGATTTTGATTAATACTGACGTTTGAGAAAAAGGGGTACAATTATAAGTTTGATTTTTGATTTGATAAGCTAAGCTTCAAATTCAGAAGATCAAAAAATCAGACAAACCAATCTAGTTTTTGCTCATTAAATACAAGATCAATTCAGATTTATTACCAAATGATGATAGAACGCTGACTATTTTTGAGCTTAAAAAAGCAATTCCATTATAACTTTCTCGCACAGCTGCGCAAAGATTTCAGTGATTAAAGATAAAGATAAACGTTTTATCAATAGTTGACGAATTGGTCAAATCATCACAGCAACAGAAAACTCTGCTACTTCACTAAATCAAGTTTTTATCGCAATTATCAAAAATCAAAAAGCGACGACAAATCTCTTGAAAAATCTGTCACTGACTATTAACGTGTGAAGCTAATTAAGTAATAAATATGATTTGTATCGATTATTAATTTTCAAAAGGCTCTGCATGCGATCTTGTTTTCTATCGAAAAGTACTTAGCTTTTTCATTAATGGCTCAATACACACGAGTGATCTCTGTCCGCCCGCAGAAGTAATCAACGACCATTCTGTTTTATCACAACCAAAGAACAAAGAAAATTCAAGTGAATTTGATTATTCAAGCCATCTTTTTGTCTCATGCACGAGAACAAAAAATATCCTCGAATAGTAAATGCCTGAGAATGCCTCGCTTCGGTCAAGAGTTATTAGTGAAAAATAAAAAAATATATATAAAAAAAAGAGTAGATAACTTTTGACTCATTTGGAGCGTTGCATTTTCGGAATGTTTGGACAATTTGTAAACTAGTTCAGCTGATCGAAAGCTGATTTTTTTTTCGTTCAACCAAATATTTCCAGAATAAGAAGAGCTGGGCGCTGTCCAAAAGCATTGAATGTTCCGACTAAATTAATATGACACACAATTTTTTTTTATTTTTCATAATCGCTTCGTTTTGTGTGAGGTGCGATGAGAGCAAATAGACAAAAAAATTAGATTATAAGACACAATCGACTACACTCTTTTTCGAAAAATGAAAATTAAAGAGCTCAAACAGAACAAGAAATTCATTTTTAGGTAATTTTAAAAGAAAATTGCTAAGAAAGCGCTGAAAACGAAATTTGAGGCATATTTTTGTCGGGTTCTTTTTCACACCGAAAATATGGTTTTCAATATCTAAACACACTACTGACTATGTGGTCAAAGCATAAAACAACAACGATGAGCTATCAACTGAAAAAACTAACGTGAATTTGAAAAACTGCAGAAAAACCAACAGACAAAAACCAAAAGCTGCAAATTAAAAGTTGGAAATTTAGTCGTAAAACAGTTCAATATTAAAATTGATTGAGCCGCATTCAACTAAGAATTGTAATTAGCTTGTTAAAAAATTGGAAACTAAGCTGACTTAAAGTAAACAAAAGCGACGAATTGAACAAAAACGAAAGCTAAATCGCAAATATATCGGAAAAATACTATTCAGGTTGCAACTAGTACCCGGTTACACCACACTTGCTATCGCAAATTTATTTTTTTGTTGTACCTAATTTCGGGAGAAAAAACCAAAATATAAAACACCCGAAGACAAAGTTCCTTCCAACTTTCAGCATGCGAGCAGTTTAATTTTATTTCAGAATTTCTATTTTTGACGATTTTTTAGACGACCAAACTGACTTCATCAGAGCCCTCCCGAAACAAAAAAAAAGTAATTTTTGTCAAAAAAGGTCCTCGGGCAAATTTAGAAAGCAATACACCAAAAACGCCATCTTTGGGCACTTTTTGTAGAAAGCGTTGACCACAGAGAAGTTACCTTCGGAATAATTTTAAGGTTGATCGGTCAGATATTGATGTCCTCAAATAGTACCAAGGCTTCTAGTATTACGCTAGCAATACTATAGACGTCGGACAAAACGCTTGCTAGGAATAAAGGGTCCTTTCTACTTTCTATCTTAGAAAGTAAATCTAAAATTCGCTGAGAAATATTTTATTAAAAAAAGAAGGAAGTATGAATTTACAGCAAGTTGCCTTTTGACTCAATATCTATTTTAACGGTGAGATTAGAGATATTTTTTAGAGATTGGTTGGGGTGGTAGAAGAGAGTGGTGTTGGTGTTAGAAGAGATATTGTTGGAATGAATTCCCGTAGTTTTGAGCTTCTATTTATACTCAGATTGGGAAATCACGCCACTTTTCGTATCAAATGAGAAGTTTCTTTTAACTTCGTATTCTTTATTCGTACATTCGTATTTTACGAGAAGAAGGTTTCGTATGCTCGTATTTTACGAGAGGAATCGTTAATATTCGTATTGAATGAGAATAGTCGTTTCAATTCTCAATGCTTAAAACGTTATACGAATTATTCCAATAGCATTTCCCTTCCTTTTGCAAGGGAATAAAAACATATTTCTTTTGGTGGTGGCGGCGGCGTCACATTTTGTGAACGCAATAAAATAATTCATGTTTCTGTTTCTATTTGAAATCAGAACATATCCATCCTCCTATTTGGAGAGGGAAAAAAACTGAAACTTTCATTTTTATTACTTTTACTTGAATAGTGGGGTAATTGTTGATCAATCGAAGCTTTTTCTTTCAATCTCATAAAGTTGGTTCAATAGTTTGTTGGTATTACAGGTAGCAGATGTTTTTGAACAACTGATACTTTGAGTCAGGCTTGAATGAATATAAACACATCAGTTACATTTATAAATCAAAATAGAGTTTACACAACCAAGGGATTTAACTATAAAATTAAATACATCAAAATTATCTGTTTCTCAAAAGTTTGAAGGTTAGTTTTATTCCTTAAACATTCTTTTTCCGAAGTCTCCTTTTCTTCCTGAAGTATGTGAAGTCTGTCCACACGCGTAATAAGGGGAGGACTGGTTCATACAAAGGGGGTATTTTTTGTGTTTTTTGTTTTTTATAAAAGTCAAAATTGTTAAAAGGAAATTAATAGCTATACTACATAGCTATATAAAGCGAAAGAATAAATGCTTAAATAAAAGGATAAATTTCTTACAATTTTCCTTCCAACCGGGCTATAAGTTGTTGATTTTTTGTTTTCAAATTGTGGATTTGCTTTTTCAGCTCCCGGATTTGGTGCGTTTCATGGATATGACTGCGCTGAATTTGCTCAGTATAGTCATCTAACTGGGGGGTTTGTAATTTTGCTGTCAGATACTTTGCTGGGACATAGATTTTTTGATATTCAAGAAGGGAATTAGTTATGGAATACATTTTTTTTATAGGGTGATAAGCTTCTATTTTAAAACGATTGATTAATGGATTCAAAGCATAATTGAGATCCATATCGAAGCCAGGATTGCTTTTAGAATTAATGTATCGTTCCCTTTCTAACTGAATATGTAATCTAGTGTTTATTTCAGTGGGGTGCAAGGGCTGTCGCCTAATGGTCATTGGACAATGAGAAGTTGATACCGGCGTATTTGCCGTTAGTATCTTATATGGTTTTACAATCTGGGTCCGTTTTTTAATTTTAGAATTCGAGGGAACCAGGGGTATTTGAAAATCAGGGGGTGAAATTTTTAGGGGTGGTGGCTGTGATGCTGTAGTTATTGGGACAGCTGAACTAGTTTGAAGTAGTGGCTCAACGAAGGATCGTGTTGAGGTCGGTTTTGCAGTGGGTGTTGTAGTAGAAGAAACAGTTGGTTGTTGAGTGAGTGCTGAAATCTGCGAGTCCAGTGGATCGGTTGGTGGCAGGAGTGAGAGAAGATCTTCAAAATCTCTCAAGTCGTCATCAAGTGTTGTGTTCATAGTTGAATCAGTTGGTATATCCTAGAACAGTAGAATTTTTTTATTAGACTGGGTTTGTTGGGTGATCCAAGTTTTGAGTTCTTCTCTCAAAACTTGTTAATTGGATGTGAGGATACATACGATCCTGGTTTATTTTATCAATTTCCTCTAAAAGAGGGGCTTGTATTTTCTGATCACATTCTTGTTCTATTTTTTCAGTTTGCTCATCTTGAGTGAAAATTGAGGTCACTATGGAAGTGAAAAGTATATTATATGAAGCGGCAAGTAATACTTTGCCAAAATGTAGTGAGCGGCCGGTGATTTTGTGAATATGCATAGCCTTTATTATGAATACTAGGCAATCTAGTATGAATTTCACAAATAGAAAAGAGGCGAAGACTATTCCGCATTTTTCTAAATAGTATTGTACTTTCCCGAATATACGGGTGTATTCGTTTTTCCAAAAGTTTGGAGAGATGAGATAGTCCAAATAAATTGTTTGGGAAGAGCCTAGCGGGCTGTATGAGTCTTTGAAGAAAATGTTTTTAGCATTTAGAAAGGACCTGGATACTTTTTGCAGTATTCCTTTCATCTCTGAATTATCGGAAATCATATTCCAGAATTTTTGCATTTGAGCATAAGTGTAGATTGAAGCGCCTTGGCTAGAGGCTAGAGAATGCTTAATCTTTTGAATTATCTCTTTTGGTTTAAAGAGATGTGGTCCTGTAACCCTTGTAATTTGAGGGGTTAATTCAATCCAGGACTTATCATCATCAACATCTAGTTGAAAGAGATTCGAATGTTTGTCGGAGCAGTCTTGTAGATCTGCCGACTGAAAAGTTTGTCGCGTAATTGGATCGACAAATTGAATATTTTCCTTATACATAATGGGAATGCGATTATAGCATTCATCCATTAATTGCAAAGGTGAATAAAATTTTGGACAATGATAGAGCCAGGCAACATTGCCATTGGTCTCTAAGAACATAGAGCGGTTTTTGGTTAGAATATAGCCAGCCAAACGTGGGCTTTCAAGCGAAAGCATTAAAGTATTTAATATTGAGGAGCGTTCTAGCTCACATTGATTTTGCAGAAGGGCTAACTCGGCCGTTCTGAGCATGTAGAAGCTATAAAAAAGAATATAGTCCAATTTGGTACCTATATGAGCTTCGTAGTCAATTTGATGACTTGAAAATTGGAGTGGCGGCGAATCATCACTTAATGTGAGAAAAGTAGAATTTGGTTGGCCGGCATTATGAATAGTTCCCGTTTCTGGGGTTGGTTTAACTTGGATTCCAGTATCCATATTGAAACCGTCAGTGTATGCAATAAAAAGTGAATCATATGAAGTTGGATACACTATTCTGGGATGACCACAAAGAGATTGCGGTTTATTCATCACCTGTAGCATAAATTTTTGAGAATCCCTTGTATGGGTAGAATGAATAGATGGGCTAGAATCGCCTTTAATTATGTAGTATGATTCTTCGTTTTGAATCATTTTAGCCGGAAATCTGTTTAAAACAGTGAAAATGCAATTGTTGGGTTCTTCCCAAGTATAAGCAAAAGCGTCTAAGGATGTTGTTTCACATCCATTTTCAGACACTGGACAGGGCAAAGGAATGTTTTGCCAATTATTGACTGTTCCATCTTTGAGGTTAACAGTCAGGGTTACATTTTGCATGTAAGTTTCAAAAGTGTCCAATTTAATCCAAGAACGGCCATCACATTCGTTATGATGTTTGCCGTCAACTTTGCCAGCATGGGCATTAGTTACTGTTTTAACATTAAATTTGAAAGGAATATTTCCAATACTAGCATAGCCTAGGTTAAGATAACCTCTGTCGGCGGCCAATTTACATTCATTGGCAGATAAGTGGAGATCAGTAGTGATCATATTTTGTCGAGCGTCAATACCACTCGAATCAAAAGAATCGCAAAACCAACGCATTGATTGGTGTTTGATTCGACACATTGTCGCATTTACTTTTGTGCGATAATGTCTCTGATATAGAGTAACATAAGCATGGGCTACTTTAATATTTTCTGGTTGGACTTTGCAAGGTGTTACTTTATTTAGAGAGAACATTTTGTTAGAAGTCATTAGTTGACAATCATAATGAGCAACCCGAAGATTATTTGCAGTATTTGCATATAATTGTTCTTTCGGATCAAATGCTGAGGTTTGATTCGAAAGTATCATTAGAGTTAAAAGACCAACCAAATAAATTTTTTGCAAATTTATTTTTTGGTGGTGAATGATAGTAGAATAATTTTTAAAAGTACTTACTTTAAGCATTTCCTCGAGAGTGGTTAGAACAGGATCTTGGTCCATTAGTTCACCTTCCTCTATTTCACTATTTGGATTTGTCATTTTGTGGATTTTTGTGAAGGGAAATCTGAGTTAGATTTCAATTTTTGTTGAGGAATTCAGCAGATTTTATATTTTGGAGAGAGAGAGAGGAGGATTTGAATGAAAGATGTGGAATTGAGCAAGAATGAAAACAACTGTATATCAGTTAGTTTTTAAAGGCTGTTTTTGCTTTTTTGCAAATCTAAGCTCTGATTGGCCGTTGTTATTCGGCGTCTTTCGGAAGTGACTCTTTTTAAGTCGTAATTCATTCGCCATTCGTTTTGTGGTTTTTTCCAATCTGGCTTAATGTCGTGGTTTTTCCACTTATTTTTGATTTGTTGAGATCTAGCAGTGGAATGATAATCATTCGTTTATGCTGATGTTAATTTTAACAACTGCATTCCCCTTCCTTATTGGAGGAGGAAAATGAAAAAAAAACATCTCTTCATAAAAGAGGACTAAAAGCAACATCATTTGTTTGCTTTCCGTTTCAACTTCATCTGTTATCTCAGTATTTTTAAAAATTTTTGCTTTCTTGAAAAATGAGTTATATCGAGCCTGAAGACAATCTGGTGGACTTTCCCGAGAAGTTTTTGAACTTGCGGGATGAGTTGGATTTTAAACACGAAGCCTTGCTGGAGGACAAGGAAGTTGAGAGAAGAGTGGGAATATACGACGATTTAGTCGAGAAGGGTGCTAATCTGACACCCATGGAGTTCATGATATTTATGGACCGGAGTTACATATTCAAGTATCCGGTCCTGAATACTGACGAACTGTTTGAGCTGGGCTCGATTCAAAGTAGGTGCTTCACGAAGAAAATTCGGAGCCCATGGAGTGGAAACCATGTGGTTTCCCAAGAGACAATGGACTTTTTGTCCTTATTCTTTGGGGAGGATGTAAGTTTATTTTACAATACACTCAATTTTAAAAGAAATAAAAAAAATTTTTTTATTCAAGTGGCATGGCAACATAGAAATACTATATAAATTTGTTTTAGTTTCAAGAAGAATTCTTCAAAAAGCCAGTGGCGGAGGCAGAGTTTAGACGGAAAATAGAGCTTGAGATTATGCTGGAGGAGATTTATCAAGCTTGGTGGCGGCCGTACTCAGCGCTGCAGTTTGCAGTGAGGAGCCTGAGTAGGGCCGCGGAAAACTCGTTAGAAAAGATGGCGGCATTAAAACTTATGAAAGCGTACTCAGATATTAAATCTCATATTTATAAAAGTTATTTTTAAATTTATTTATTAACATGTTATTTTTGGTGTTTTGTGCTTTTATTAGAAACGAAATATTTATAAAGTAGAAAAAGAAAAAAAAGAGAAGGCCAATAAAAAGAATTAAAAAAATATTATGCTGGCCAAATAAATGGTTTAGTGTTTTTATTTCTTTTTAAATTTGCCAATTATGCTAGATGGAATTGTAGTTCCATAAAAGTTTGTAGGACGATTTGTTCGTTTAGGTTTTTTAGATTCTGAAAGTGATCCAGGTGCGGATCGAGTATTTTCATAGAAGCTTTCTTGAGAGCTATGAGGAATATTTTTTCCGTCAGTAAAGCTTTCTGATGATTCAGATAAACGAGGGAAATCAGGAGGACGGGGAGTATTATATTGTGTTGTTATATTTTGGTGGCGGCGGCCAAAGTCATTTGCGAGACTAGTATTAGGACTTATACTGCGGCTAGGTAGGCGGCGGTGGCCATAACTACTAGATTGACTAGTTGAAGGATTAGGGGTTTTATCAGCAGGATAGGGAGTTGAACTTCGAATAGGTCTAAGATTCTGGTCAATCGCAGTCGCATCGAACAAAGTTCTTAGATGCATAGTTTCTCTGCCTGAATCTAATGATTGATCTTGGACAATAGTTCTATTTTGATCCTCATTTGTAGGATTATTATCAGTCATTTGCTGATAACCATTGTTGACTACTGGCCAAAACTGGTATTGTAGATTTTCAACTTGTTTCGGTTTATTGAAAGAGTCGATTTGATGATTTGTTATATGATCATAAAAATCACTTGAAAATAAATCACTAGAGTACTCCTGTAGTAGCTTGGGCATTTGTTGTTCTTTAGGAAAGTATTCAACAATATGATTGCGGTGGACAATCTTTTTTTCGTTAGTGAAATCATTTTGAATTCCGTATGTTACTTCCGTGATTTTTTCAATTACGGTGTAAGGTCCAGATCTCAAATTTAAAAGCTTTTGACTTTTCAATAGTGGTTTGGATCTATTTTCTAGTAACACTTTTGTTCCTTCTTTTATGGGCCGTCCTAATTTAAATTGATTTCGGAACATGTGGGCCTTATTAGTGATGCGGCGGCAATGGGTATAGGTGTTACTATAAATCAGCTTAAAATCATTTTCCCTTTTTAATATTTCAGCGGAAATTTGATTTTTTAGAAATCTATCTATGGTCTCATTGTTTGACTTATGCTCGGTATGAGCATGATTTTCGAGACCAGCGCAAAATTCAGAGGTACATCTTTTGTTTTGGTCGCGGTAGAGGCCTAATTTAAGGCTAAGGGGAACCTGAGGTTTTATGCCAAAGACAATCTCATATGGAGTGTAACCTGTACTTGAATTAATGGCGGTGTTATGTGCAAAAGCAAATTTATTTGTTAATTCAGACCAGTTTGAGCCTGAGGTACTCAAGAAATGTCGAAAGTACTGGGTTAAATGTTTATTCTGGACTTCAACTTTTCCGTTAGTCCAAGGCGAGTAAGTAGTTCTTGGTCTCAGGGTTATTCCCAATTCAGAGGACCAATGAGCAAAGTCATTACTCATGAATGCACTTCCATTATCATGAATAATTTGTTGTGGAATACCAAATGTTGTTATGTATTTCTCTAAGAGCTTAATGGTTTCCTTAGAGTCTGCATGGGTGCATGGATATACTTGAAGATATCTAGAGAAGGCATCTATCACAACTAAGCAAAAGTTTTTGCCGTGACTTGATGGTCTAAGTGGACCTTTATGATCAATGTGGATCGTTTTCATTGGGATTGTTTCTAATTGTCCCCATTGTTGTAATGGAGCTTCATTCAGGTCTTTTCGTTTAGGTTTATTTTTCTGACATTCTAGGCAATCATGAAGAAGCATGTTGACCCATTTATAGAGTCCGGGCCAATAGAAATATCTTTTGATTATTTCCAAAGTTTTTGTTTCGCCGTGATGACCGCTAAGAGGATGCTTATGAGCTAACTCAAAGCAGTTTAGCACTAGAGAGATGGGTAAGCAAATTTTTGGACTCTTAGTGTAGTCATCATTATATTCATTAATACATAGAAGATCATGTTGGTCTTCAATGAATAATAATTCGAACTGCCTGATATAGGCTTTTAATCCTTTTTCTTCACGATAAGGATTTTTTTTGTTTCTTTCTGGCTTTTCGTTTTGCTTTATGCAATTTTTGATATCTATGATTACAGTATCGTTACACTGCTCTTGCATAATTGTTTCAACGTCTAAATTTGCTTCTTTAGCAAAGTCGGTCATTTTTGCTATCAGTTCAAGAGAATCTGATTTATTCTCTTCAGATTGGAGACTTAGGGGTTCAATTAACCTCAAGGATTTTGTTTTGGTTGCAAATTCATTTTTTGCTTTAACCAGGTCGTTGAGAAGGTTGTTCTCAACATTGCCTTCATATAAGTCAAGCCATTCTGAATTTTCCAAAGGATCATCAAGTGCAGATACTTCATCTGGAATTTCTTCATAAATGTTTTCATTGTTTATATCTGGTATAGATAGCCGTTTGATTTGGTTAATTTGTTTGCCAAATCGGAAGAAATCTGTTATATTTTGTATCGCACTACAAGATTCTTCAAAATATTCTGGAGCATCTTCAATGCTGAAGTCTCCTCTGTCACTTATGTTGATTAATTTCTTTTTCCGCCTTGCACTTGAGCAATGACTGGATAGCAATCGTTTTGAAATATGTTATCATCTTTGTGGAGTACTGAATAACATATTTGTTCTCCATTGTCTAGGATGAACTTTATATCATTTGGAATGGTTTTGTGTTCTAGTTGATATCTTTTGATATCAGCGATGGGCACATTTCGGCTCAATAAGTCAGGAAAGGCTAGGTTTGAACCTGGGGTATAGATTATTTTCAAATTGTTGAATTTTGTCAATACGACTTGATATTTGAAAAATCTATGAGAAAGTTGTCCTTTTCTGGACCATAAGAAGAGAATAGGTCTGTGATCACAATATAGGTATAGAGGAAAGGGTGAACCTATAATGTAGAATTCATAGGTTTGCAAAGCAGATATTATTCCACATAATTCACGATGTTGAGTAGACATTTTCTGCTCAGCTTTATCAAAGACTCTAGAATTGGCAGAAACAATTCTTTTCCCTTCAGGGAAGTCTTGGATGAGTATACATCCGGTTCCTACATTTGAGGAGTCGGCGTGAATGTGGAATGGGTAGTTTACATCGGGTATGGCATTTGAAATATCATGACAGAATTTGTCTTTCAGTTTTTGAAAAACTTCTTCATGGCATGGTAGCCATTGAAACTTATCACTACTGTTTGCCAATTCATATAGACATTTTGCGTCCACATGAAAATTGATGATGTATGTGCTGTAGAATCCCATGACACCTAATACTCCTAGGACTTCTGTTTTTGATTCAGGGGATTTCAATCTTTTTATGTCATCAATTCGTGAAGCGATTGGGGAAAGACCATCTTTAGAGACAACATGGCCTAAAAATTTAACTTTTCTTAGGAAGAAAAAGGTTTTATCAGGGGCAGCTTTTAAGTTAGCCTTCCGTAAAAGAGAATGATATTCTCGAATTGTGTCAAACATTTCATTTTTACTTTGACTCTGTAACAGAGTGTCGTCTATGTAAGTAATTGCTTTTTTTCCTTTAATGAGAGGTCCGAAGGCATATCTCATTAGTTTACTGAAGAAATTTGGAAGTGGTTTCAAGCCATAAAAACCAACTTGGTAGGTATATTGTCTACCTCCTACAATAAAGCTTGTTAATTTCTGAGCCTCATCTGTTAGAGGTACTTGATGGTAGGCGCAAGAGAGATCACTACTTGTGAAGTATGATCCGTTTATTCGGGTCATGAGAACTTGTAGTGGTTCTAATGGCCAACTACAATTGCTAGTATCTGTGATTGAGTTTAGATACCTAGCATCCAAGACCAACTTAACGTAGTCTTTTTTTGGAAGAATGATGACTGGATTTACGAACCATGAGTTCATATCATCTTTTTCATTTAGTTCTCTGACTATGCCTGCTTGGATTAACTCATCCATTAACTTGTCCAATTTATCTCTTAGATGGACTGGGATTTTACTCGGTCGTTGTTTTTTGAACGTTGCGTCCTTTTTGAGTGGTATGTGGAATTTATGTTTTGTTTTTCCAATATCATATTTGTGATGAGAATAAACGTCTTGATCATCTATCAGCATTTGAATTAGATCAGCAAATTCATCATCCGATATATCACTTTGTGTGAAATCGAAGTCAGATAAGAATTTAATAGTAGTTTCGATTTTTTCCAAAGTGCTACTATTGTCCTTATCAATTGAGGAGTATTGGGTAAACGTTTCGTTGACAAGAAAGGCAATTAGCCGATCATTATGTTCTTTGTTTCGGTACTTTTTAAATTGTTCTTTCAAGGGAGGCCTGCAAAGGTTCTTTGCATCATTAGAAAAGTCGGTTGCTATTTCGTTTTCATTTTTGCATACTTTGACTATATCTGAACCAATTTGTTCAAATATTTCTGATACGTTTTCTGTATCAAACACTTCAAGGGCAGGCATGTCCTTGATTTCTTGTCCTGAAACATAGACAAATATAGTAATTCCAGAATGTTGGAATACATCGAGAATGATTTTGGAAACTTCTTCCCAATTCATTTTATCTAAGCCACAAGCAATTTTGGGCATTGCGATAGATCGAATGTTATTTGCTATAGCATGATCTTTCATTTCGGACAAGGTATTGAATATAGCGTCGTAAGTGGGTTTCTGAAAGTACCTCTGTTTGGTAATCAGGTTATATATGATTTGTCCAGATTTTGGATCAGTGAAGATGAGAATATCGTTAATGTTAGCATGTATTGAGTTACAAAAGTGTCGTAGCTCAGGATACCTTTTGCTAATTGATTCAGCAAATCCTTTTTTCATTGCTCTATCTGCAGAGATTGTATGGGCAATGGGCATATTCGATTCGAATATGGACCTTTTTTTGAAGTCTACATATTGTAGACAGGGGCCGGATAATTGAGTATTGCTTTCCTGTGTTGTATTGACAACAGTGTTCAGCATGAAACAGCTATCGAATTCTGAACTTTCATTTAAAATTCTCGTTGTGAACTCATCACAATCGTGGATAGCAAATATTTTTTCCTCGTATCCTTGAATATCAGTTACTGCATAGCCTAGTACACACTTGTTTAGTGTGACAGGATGATCTTTCTGATTCTCAATTAGGATAGGTAGGCTTTGCTCAATTTGAGTACAAACTGTATTAATGAAAACCAATTCGGTTTTAGTTGTATTTTTATGAGGCAGGAATGTAGTCCCTTTTTCGAAGTATAAATTTGGTTCAGCCAAGTGTTTGTATAAGTATGTAGAGCGTGCTGGAATGAACAAGGGTTCTTTCAAGTTAATTGAGACAATTTTTGAAACGTTAGGATATTCTTTATCGTTGTTCATCAACCCGTAGGATATTACACCTTCTTTTGATTTGAGCTCAACTGCTGGGATATCAAAGTAGAGAGCTTTCAAGAAGAGATGACAAAAGTCTACTCCTAATAGGTTAGCAGTCTTTTCTTCAGTTATCCACACTTTGTGGTTAGATGGATATTTTCCATCAGTGTCGAAACAAGATTGGATAGATGTATGGCCAAACATACGTATATCAGATCCATTATAAGTCTTTGCTTTAATTTTGGATCGGTAGATTGTCATTTTTTGACCTAATTTTTCCAATTCCTGATAAGTTGGGTAGTTTATGATACTACAAGTTGATCCTGGATCAATCATGAATTCAATTTCAAGTCCACTATTATTATTTTTGTCTCCGGTGGCAAAATGATATAAGCTAAGATATATCCTTGATTTAGGATTACTATCATCGCTCGGTTTCGGAGACTTTAATAGTTTAAAGGAAAGAAATCAGTGATCGCATCACAGTAATTGACTTCTTCCTCAACCCAGTGGGTAGTTTCAGACTGTATTTGATTCGATCTAAAATTTGGTGATTGAGATCGCGTTGAGTCTCGACTGTTATTGCTATTATAGCTTCCAGTGTTATATGGTCGACCTCTAGGATTACTATTGAATTGCCTATTTTCTTGGTCGTAGAACTGTTTAGCAACTTGTTCATTTTCTCTGAATTTGTTTTCTCTGGGATACCTATCATCATAGGTTTGGGGTCTTTTGTTATTGAAAGACGATTGTGCATTAGCCTTTTGGAAATTGTTTCCGTTGTAGTTATAATTATGGCGAATGCCATAGTTATTTTGGCTAGGATTTGAATTGTTAGTAGTTCTGTTTTGGTTATCCCAAAACCGGTTACTTGGGTTAGGGTTATTCTGGTTAGGGAAGTTATTCGGTCTTCGATTTCGTTTATAATCAGTTTCAAATGAAACTCTTCGTTCATTTTTTGTTGTGAGTTCTTTTCGCAACTTATTTACTTCGTCCTGAACTTGCTTTTTGGAACATCTAGATATAGAATGTCCATTCATTCTGCAATATTCGCAGAATCGTGTACTATTAGGTCTTCCCTTGATGTCAGGGTGACGTCGTTGAAATGAATTCTGATCATTGATTGCACTAACTTCTTGATTCTTGATCAATTTTGTTAGTTCTTTAATTTGAGTTTCTAATGAAGTCATTTTATCCGTTGTTGACTTATTAGCAGGATCAGTAGCAACAATGAATGTTAGATCCTTAGTGATTACATGATTTGTGAATTGATCCCAGTTGGCATTTGGATGCTCTATCATGTATTCATGAGCTTTTTGTTTAAGGGCTAGAGGTCTTAGTCCCTTAATTGAGAAATCAATATACTTTTGACTTCTTTGTCTGTTTTGTATAGTTCTCTCAGCATTTTGAGCAGCTTCAGTAGCATGAACGGCTTCATCAATACTTTCGGGCCATCCTCTATCTACAGAAGATTTAATTCTGTGGAAGTAATTTTTTATTAATTCGCCATCTTGGCGAGCTGCATTTTCAGCATCAATTCTATGTTTGAATTGATCTCGTCCGTCAGTGAATCTGTTTAGGAAGAGATCTTTGAGTTGTGCCCATGTGGTAGCATTGGTTACATTATCATTGAACCATTCAAGAGATGTATCAGTTAACAATGATCCGAATAGGGATCGTTGTCTGCTATCATAGCTGCGTCGTGCATCATTATCAGCAGGTCTTTGACCTAATGAGAAAAGAATTTTGTTTTCAACTGAATTCCAAAATGCTGTAGCATTTTGGTTCGGATCGTTTCCCGAAAATGTCATTAAAGACAAGTTGGGATGGGATATTGGGGTATCAGCCATTTTATATTTAGTTTAGAACTTAAAAAAGAAAGATAGAAAGTTTTATAAATTTGTTTAGAAAACTTAAATTTCCGATTTGGAAATTTATTACTTCTCTTTATTTGTAAAAGAAATTTCAACAATTCTCCAGTTTGAGAATTGGAATTTTTGCTTTTTATCTCTTTTTGAGACTTTAGCAATTTTTGCGAATTTTTAGAAGGTAAGCCTCACTGGTCGCACCAATTTATTACGCTAGCAATACTATAGACGTCGGACAAAACGCTTGCTAGGAATAAAGGGTCCTTTCTACTTTCTATCTTAGAAAGTAAATCTAAAATTCGCTGAGAAATATTTTATTAAAAAAAGAAGGAAGTATGAATTTACAGCAAGTTGCCTTTTGACTCAATATCTATTTTAACGGTGAGATTAGAGATATTTTTTAGAGATTGGTTGGGGTGGTAGAAGAGAGTGGTGTTGGTGTTAGAAGAGATATTGTTGGAATGAATTCCCGTAGTTTTGAGCTTCTATTTATACTCAGATTGGGAAATCACGCCACTTTTCGTATCAAATGAGAAGTTTCTTTTAACTTCGTATTCTTTATTCGTACATTCGTATTTTACGAGAAGAAGGTTTCGTATGCTCGTATTTTACGAGAGGAATCGTTAATATTCGTATTGAATGAGAATAGTCGTTTGAATTCTCAATGCTTAAAACGTTATACGAATTATTCCAATAGCATTTCCCTTCCTTTTGCAAGGGAATAAAAACATATTTCTTTTGGTGGTGGCGGCGGCGTCACATTTTGTGAACGCAATAAAATAATTCATGTTTCTGTTTCTATTTGAAATCAGAACACTAGAGGGGAGTCGGTCGGAGGCATATTGGAGATTTTTGAAATCTCATCTTTGAGGGCACGAGTATCGCAATAATGACTTTTTTTAAATTAAATTGAAGAATCACAAAATGCTATAATCTGAATTTCATATTTATTCCCAAATGTTAATTCTAAACAAAAACGGACAATTTTACACTCTCCTTATTTCATTTTCAATTTTTAAAAACTACTTTAATGTTGTCATAATGCAACCAAACTTGGCATGGTGAACAGGTTAAATTTTGCAAACTATTTTTTTTCTCCATACTTTACATTGCAACACTATGCATTTAGCCATAACACCGCGAAAAATAAAATGCAATATTAAAAATCAGAAATAAGCCTCAAATTAGCAAAAATTCGTAAACCTCTGAGATTCGAACCAGCGACCTAGAGATTAAGAGTCTCATGCACTAACCCGAAATTCATTAGGCACCAAACACTGGCCACAAGTAAAGCAGCATAGATGCTATGCTGCAGTGAAATTTCCAAATAAGTGAACACTTTTAATGAACAATTTCATTTGCGAGTTAGGTTAGAAAAAAGAATGTTCGTAATAATACATTCGTAGAACCCATTATTTGCCCCCCCCCTCAGAATAAAAAAATGTCCAATCTCTCGGAAATTAAGTGCTGCAGAGTAGGGATGGTAGGAAGACAACAGCTATTCTCACCCCGTCTTTGGATCTCCCAGGAATGCTGACTGGGGTCCAATCATCTGCATTGTAGAAATCGGACTGGTACAACACACCTGAAAAACAAACCATGACTCATCAACAAACAAAGCATCATCTACGCTACTTGAATTAACATTTTGAGTCATGTCAAGCAATTTTAAATCTATTAAGAGTTTGTGAACTTTTAGCAATCTTTTAATTAGAAAATAAGAAAAAATAATACTTTCTAAATAGTTGTATTCAAAATGACTAAAAATTTGCCTCTGCAGATTTAAAATAACTTATGTTACATCATTCACCTTAATATAAGCAGACAAAAAAAATCAGCAAAAACTATAAAAGAGTCTTCACTACGTTCATTACTCTTAAACAATTTTTACTTGAAAGAAAAAATACACTATCAAGGATTGGCGAAAAATTCAATAGCTCTTTAATATTTTTTCAAAGCAGCTGTTTCATTTTCCGTGTTTTAATCAAACTATTTTTCTTAATTTCATAACAAAATCCTAAATTTTTAGAAGTTTTTGTTTTCGTTAACTATATTATCTCAATTTTCATTAGTTTGCATATGATTTCCACAATTTCCATCACTAAAAGGGAATTGTAATTTTTTTTTGCGACTCAGATATTTTCTTACAGCTATTTTGTTGAAGACCAGCATATGGTAAAACTATTATTTTGAATTACGTAGTTCCGAGTAAATATAAGAAAGAGAAAACGAGTTTTAACGATATTTTTCAATATCAAAACAATTTCATGCCGCGTTTGACGGTCGAATATTTCTGCTGCAGAATTTTTAAAAAATTTCCACGTCTGTACAAATATCCTTTAAAAAAATTCCAGGACATCCAACAGTTGTCTTATCTCTGTTGAAGATACAAGAACAGAAGGCGTTCATAAACATATAGAATAACCCATTTGGGAATTGGGCAATTCAAGTAATGGAGTGAAATGTGCCTTGAGGATAATTGATGCCTGACGACAAAAATAACCGAGGGAAAAAGATACTTGGGCTAGATTGACTTACAAAAAGATGTCTTTGAAATTTGATAGCAAGCAATTTAAAATCATGGAAATTCAAACACCCATAAGCTACGCAAAAGAACATCACAAATGCAGAAAACCAATTTTCAATTTAACAAGAACTTTCTTCATAATTGATTTTTCTCAGCATCTTTAAACGATTATTTCACCATCTTTATCGTAAACTAAATTATTGATACAAAAGCAAGAAAACGAATAGACTTAGACCTATAAAACGCAAAAAAAAAAGTTTTTTTTTTGTTCATTCTAAAAATTTTTTCGTTTTTTCGTCTACTATGTTCGAAATGCCCCAATAATCTTCAGTAAGAAATTCAGCCCATTATATTTTTACATTATTCAACTTATCGCTTTCCGGCATTTGCGTTAAAACTGATGGCGGATAATTTAACAATGCTTAATTTAATTTCAAACAACAGAGTCACAAATATTCAAAGTTGGGGAATCTTTTGTAAACCATATCAGACGTGTAATTGATTCATCAAAGACAAGAAATCGAAATTGGAGCAAAGCAAAGTTCTGGTCAAAAGGCTCAGCCCTTTTTTATTTTCCTTCCCGAAAACGTCTATGTAATGGGATAAATGGGTATTTGCTGAGCTTCAAATAATGACATTCTTGAGTCTTAGTTAAGATCGTTAATAATTAAATAGTACTTTTAGAGGATTCTGTTTTGAAAACAGACGGATATAGCGGCTTAAAAGAGCCATGCCCTGTCAATTTTTAAGAGGCTTCATTTTAAAAAGCGAGATTTAATTACCTCCTATGATATCAAGTCAAAAAGTTTCGCCCCAAAAAAACTGATTCAACGGTTAAACATATGCACAACTTGGTAACGTGAAATGATTACCCCTTTTGCAATTCGAGCTAGTAAAACTAATTTCTTGAGGTTTCAGTTGACACCTCCCTGCTCCCTTTTTGGGCAAAAAAGTTCCTCCACCAAACCACTCCCCCTCCGCTCCCGTCTGCAATTTTCTATATTTTTAAAACTTTTGTTCACGTGGTTCACTTGTGGTAAAAACTGTCTCATGGGTTAACAATTGTTAACAATTGCAAACATGGTTTTTTGATATACAACTTCGTAAAAGTAATGATGTTCATATCTGTCGGGAACAGCAGAAGAGTTAAGAAAATGTATCGAAAATTGGAAAAACAGTGCCCTTTTTTTCGTTTTATGAATTTTGCTACGATAACTGTCATTTGAATAGTTATGTGATAGTTCGACAGCAAAAGGTTTCTCATATTTGAAATTATTATTCTCTTAATTATACTTAATAATGTTCATTAAAAAAATTTAAAATCATTATCTGATAAGGAATAATTACTTTTACAACATTTTTTTTACTTACGTTGAATCGCTGAACAATGCAGAAAAAGGATTCCAAACAAGACAATTTGGGCAATGCATAAAGAAACTTTTTGATTAGCACTCATATTTCAGAACAAGTAGAAAATGCCACAAGTGATTAAATTTTGAGCTACGGTGGCGCGGATGCAATTATAATAGTATTCCACTGGATAGGAAATAGTACAGGAAATTTGCGAAATGATTAGATATTTTTCTTTGGAAGTTTTGTTTCTTTCAATCGCGGTTTCAACATTGGATGTCTAGGTTTCACACGTGCGTCAAAAATAAAGCTTCTTCGGACTGTGTTGACCTCCAGATGATGAGCGCCGAAAGGTCAAATTGAAGAGTCAACCGGGTTCTGAACTCTCTTTTGTCGGTCAAAAAGAGACAAACAATAACTCAAAATGAAAATGGTACTATGTGGAATTTGAAGCTGGGTTTCAGACTGTAATTTAAACAAAACCAGTCGATGACTCTGAACTCATTTTGGAAGCAAAGGCTGAATCGGTGGACCTGTTTTATTTTGAAACTGGTAAAATATTGAAGAAGCTCTAACAATTTTGATTCGAATAGATCTAAATTAAAATGGTCTTTATCTATCTTCGATTATAAACTAGTCTTCAAGACGGATTATATTTTTCTCAAACAAGTTATTAAACAGCAACTCAGTCAAATATATCGAGTATTTAAATGATACGTACTTACTACTCTCTTATTGGTTAAAATTATCAACTGAGGATCCGTCGCATGTGATTCGGTCAATAAAATAAGGCAAGCAAATAAAGTCCTATGCCATTTTAAATTCAATGGGATTTAACATATTTCAATAGAGATAGATGGTGACTTCGTTTCTTACTGCCGATTTGCGGTTACGGTAGACTTTCTCAAAAGTTTCAACCATTTCGTTGATAAGTTATCTTCAACTGTTATTTGAGCTATCAGCAGCTAATTCTTTCGCCGAAGAATACTAGAACGAGGTCGAACGATATGCCATCGCAAGCCATTTACAGCAAGTATAGATTTGCAAGGTGTGAAAAACTCGTTATTGCTCTTTTTTTTTACATTTTACTGTTCTTGGAAACCACTACTTTTTTCACTTCTTAAGAACTAACTAATTAACTTCCAGGATAATTAATTTTAAAAATTACCATGTAGCCACCTACAGTCTGAGAATTTTACAGAAACCAGGTGAAGCTTTGCTTTGCTCGCAACGAAAACAGCAACATAATGAACTCAGAGGCGAAGCAGGAGCTTCGCACCATTTCCGATACAACACAAATATAGCATGACAAACTAGCAGACATAAATTGAAACGAAAACCGCTAAATCCTTAAAAAGGTTTTATATATTTGTCTCAATTTGGTAACAAAACCGACAATTTTTAATCAGATACCCGTAGAAGAAAAACTATTTAAGCAGCAAAACCCGTTGTTTTCCTTAAAAAATTCCAAAATTTAAAAAATAATAATATATTAACCCATGAAAAGACATTCAAGCATAAGAAAAATGTTTTTCTCAAACAACTGCGCAACATAAGATCACTCAGCCATGAGATTTAAAACGGAAATTTTTAAAGAAAAAACGCAAAAAAAAACGGAAATTATACCGAAACAGTTGGTAAAATTGAAACAAACAAAAACTTAATATTGAATAGAACAGGTTTTCGATATACAGACATGATCAAAATAATCCTATTGGCTGATGAAATTGTAGATTTGAGAAAATGATTCTATTGGACAAGTTGTTTACAAAAAAAAAATGTGTTCCGAATTCATTACGCTCAAAAAAATCAGTAAAATTAAAAACCTTTATATTTGAAAAAAAAATTGATCAAAAAATTTTCATAAAAATTGAGCTAAAATTCCTCAATAAGCCTGGTAACTCAATCAACTCCACTAACGGGGTTCTAAAAGGGCATTCAGAAAATCAGAAGAAAGCTGAACCTACAAAAAAAGGCGGACTACGGTAACTAAGCCGACAAAAATAATCAGACGGACGACCAACCAAAAAAACTTCTAGTTCGCAAAAAGACAGGTCCCAGCCAGATTTGAACTACAAACCTTTGTCGTCTTAGACACGTGTTTTACCTCTACTCAGATGCGCTGAATGGTTGATTGCAATTATTATGTGGAAAGTTGAAATATGTGTAACGTTTTCACGTGAGCAAACAAAATTTTTAACGGGGAAAAATTGCATTACCCGGTTGCTACACCCTTGGTTATCGCAAGGGTAGCTAGAATTCAAAAGAACATAAACAAAACGTGCCTGAACCGGAGGAACCCATCTTAAAGCAAGAAACTGAAAGCAAGAAACTGCGTTAAGACTAGCGTGTAACGCAACTCCGGTGCTTCGAATTTTTGACAACTCACAAAAAACCGCATATATAAGAAATAAGATCTGCATCCTATGTGTGTAATCTGACCGCAACCCAATTACTGGGTTGGTAACTTCAAACTTTGTAAAACTTTAGTATTCAAGTTTTGAAAAAACCTTAAATGAAGCGAAAAAATTTTGTACTCAATAGAAACCATAAAGCAACAATTTGTCAAAACCCCAGGCGCAGAGGCGAAGCTGCGCTTCTCAAACACAAGCGATAAAACCACACAAGGTAGCTCTGAAAAAAAAAAGAAATAAGAAAAGTTCAAATTCGAAACTGCCATCTCGAGATTTAGAGTCTCACGTACTCGCACAAGCTCAACGTGAATTTGAGATGTGACAACACAGCCTCCAATGAGGCTGCTAGAGATAATAATAAATTGTCTATGCTTTAAAGCAAAAACGCCACCAATTTTAAATTAAATAAAAGGTAAATACTGCGTTGATCCTCGGACAAAAAGACGAGGATTTTCACGTCCTTCCCACCGAGCCACAGACGCTTGACTAACGGCAAACACAAGCCACCAACAAAACAGAGAACAGATTCATGAAATTCCCAAAACTACATCTCGTGATTTTAGCAAAATTGCCTCCAAATGAGCTTTTATTTTGCGAATAAGTTCAGAAAAAAAAGTAGTCATACTAAATCAAAAAACTTTTCAAAGAAACCAAAATTAATTTCTTATCTTTTCATCATCACCACAACATCCTATTAAATTGAAACCCAATAAAGCCATCGTTAAAATTAAAAAGACTTTAAACTCAGTATTCTCGAAATTAAAATTCTTTTGGGATTAGAATTACGACTAAAAAGGCTTTAATATGTTCTTGGGTTACCTGAATTTGACCTGGGGTACTTTTTTGGAACCAACTACTCTTGACGTTGAAAACGTTTTTTTTTGGGAGTAGAGTCACCCTGCGTCATAATTCTTTTGGATCACACTGTAACGTAGCAAAACCTAAGATTCACAGAGAACAAAACATTATGAAAAATGCAATTATGAAAAATGCAAACAGCAATGGATGAATTTATCTTTTAAGCATTTTAACCCCATAAGCATTTTCGTAAATTAAGAGCGTAAGTTGCCGTCCACTTAACAAATGAGTTCGAAATAAGCTTGAAAAAAACACAAGCCAAAAAGCCAGACATAAATTTTAACTTCAGAAAAAAAATTAAATAAAAAAAATCGCAAGACCAGGATTCGGGACTTCTTATTTAAAGAAAAAAATCATCACTACCTTTATAAGTGTTTTTAATAAGTTCATTGACACTGAATGAAACTGAAACTCTTTTGTGAGATTTTGTAAAAAGTTTTTCAAATAACTAAGACTAGCGTGTAACGCAACTCCGGTTCTTCGAATTTTTGACAACTCTGTGACATTCGACCAGAATGTACGAAAATGCAGTTTCGCATTCGAATTTTTATGGAGCAGAAAAAGAGCAGCTAACCTGGAAGATTGATGGTTTTAACAGATTAGTGACGTTATTTGAACGATCAGACAAATCGGGAAGGGTTGGTGTTGACTGACATGTTAATTTTTAAAAACTCGAATAGTGACGTCCCATTTCTGAGAGGTGTTAAGGGGCCATTTTGGGACGGAATACGGAAGAAAAACAGAACAACAAGAGTTGCAGTGAAAACAACGAGAAAACAACGACAGATTGATGTTATAACTGGAAATTGTCAGAAACCGCCCCGAGTTGTAACGATTGTGCCGCTACAATCGTTACCGAGCAATTCACACGAACGAGGAAGGGTATTGGGACGACGTGTCCAGCCTTCCTAAAAGAAATAAGGACGTTATTTCCCCGGATTCCAGAATCCGGAGGGGTCTCGGGCCCAGAACTCAAACTAGTTTATATAAACTTTTAGCTTACTGGTCATGTCCTGAGTTAAATTTTATTAACATCCAGATTTATTTTCAGTGAATGAGAAGCAAGGAGTGAGGGAAAGGGTTGATCCATCTTCGATGGAGATGATGATTTTTATCTACTGAACAAAAACAGTAGTAATATAATAATTAGTAGTAGCCCTGTTTTTAGGAGTGACCTCGTGGTCTGGGGATACTGAAACCCAGCCATGAGCTCACTATTCTTGCATATAATTAAGTTAGTTTGAGTGTTTTGACCGAAGCCGGAAACAGTAACGTTTTTGTCGACCCGATGTGAGAAAGACCACCAAAAAAACTGGCTGTGGCAGAGACGGTGAAAAGCATGTAGAGCTGTGTTTAGACGCTAGCCAGTCGTTTTAGAACCTAGCTTTATTTTCCGTCGATATGTACTTCCGGGCGAATGTTACACTCACAAAAAACCGCATATATAAGAAATAAGATCTGCATCCTTTGAGTGTAATCTGACAGCACCCAATTACTGGGTTGGTAAGTTCAAATTTTGTAAATCTTTAGTATTCAAGTTTTTTTTAATGCAAACTTTAAAAAATCATAAATTTGTAAAGTGTTGTAAAGTGTTTTATACTCAAGTACTTTAAAAAAAGTTTTAAAAATAAATAAAAAACTTCACATCAAAATGTTAAACAAAGAGCAGTCGCATTTGAACGCAAGATTTCGATTTCCTGTGAGTACTGTCACAAAACTATAGGGCTAGGAATTTCAAATTGAGAAAATGTTCAAACTTAAGTTTTCTAAAAACTCCAAAAACCATAAAAAACTTCATATCTTAAAGTTTTTAATGATTTGAGCAGTTTTACTTGGAAACATGATTCGCAATTCTCAGAATACTCTAATTCTTTTTTTTTAAATTGAAAATTCTTACACTTTAGTTGGAAGCTGTCAGAGTACTCTGAGAATTGCGAATCATGCTTCCAAGTAAAACTGCTCAAATCATTAAAAACTTAAAGATATGAAGTTTTTTATGGTTTTTGGAGTTTTTAGAAAACTTAAGTTTGAACATTTTCTCAATTTTAAATTCCTAGCCCTATATTTTTGTGCTAAAGCTTTCTTAAAGAAAAAACGTCATGTCTCAAAAACTACGAAGATTTGAGCAGTCTTATTTGGAGGCAAAATTCACAATACCTGAATATATTTAAACAGTCTCCAACTACAGGGCAAAAAATTTTGTTATTTTGATAAAACATTTTAAATTTGAGGTTTCAGCAATGTAATAATCAGAAAGTCAAAAGTAGCATAGAAACAGAGTTTACAGTCAGGAGTCTGTAAATGCTTGGAATTTTCTAGATATGTAAGTGATAATGATAGAAAAAGATGACAAGTGTTGATGTCCTTACAATTAAAATCGATACAGGTAAAGTTTCTTCGATAAGAACACGCAACTCGACACGAGAAAGTATAAAATAAAGTGTTACAAATAAAAAATTTCGTCGACAGTTGTTTTATCATTTGTTGTTCCGAGTTCGCAAGCGGCGTTCGCAATCTGTATTGCAAGGGAGATTCTCTGTTTTAAAAAGCTGCCTGCTCTGGGTTTCTCAGTTCATATTCTTAGGTTCTTACAAAGCTTGCTCAAAAAAAATTCTGCGCTGGGGCCGGCCGCGCCCTGAATCTCAAAAGCTAGCGGTTGAAAAAGATACCCATCATCTACTAGATCTTTATACTTGTCATTTTTTTGCTCTTCCGCTTCAGTGGCAGCCGCAACAGAGTTTCCAAACAGACCCGGCATTAATCCTACAAGGAGCTAAGGAGTCTACTACCGTTACATCCCACAAGAGCTGCTTACCAACAGCCCATGGAATGAGCGTCAAACCGTCTGTTCGCTTCTGATCCCTTCTGTAGAGGTGTCGTGGTTCTAAAACAGACGGAATAAGAGTAGAAGATAAACTCTGCTTTATAATGGCATTCAGGTTTGAATGCCTGGAGAATCTCCCTGCACTTTTGAGGCAAGAAAAACAATGCCAACCATCTCCAATAACGTCTTTTCCGCACACGCATTTACGCCATTCGCATATTTTTGAGCCTAATCGACGTCCTATCGCAATTCTGAGTTGTTGATTTGACAATTTTAACTTCAAATTTTTGCACGGGATGACGTTCAATCATTGGGGGCCAAATCTATCTTGAAACGCGTTGAATCTTTTTACGTCCGTTGGTTCGAGTCGTAAAATCAAGTCTGCAATTTCGCGGTCAAAAATTGGCTCTGTCCAATTTTTTTGGATTTCATTTTCCGGAGCCATTTCAATTTTTCCAAGTTCAAACCACCGTTTAAGCGCATCATCATAGGTTCCATCCACATGCTCCAAACCAAAGATTTCGTTCAAGGCATTTTTTGCTCCTACTGCTGAGGCTAAGAAAGCGGGTAAAGCGAGTAGATGAGCGGAAGAAACGCCCAAGCCACCTTTGAGTGCCGGGAAAACTGCTTGTAAAAACTGGTTATCATCCATTTTCCTATTAGTGTCCTTGCGTAACGAATTTCTTAGTAATTTGTCGTACCGTTCCAAAAAACTATTTTGCAAAACACAAGGGCTCTTACTCAAAAAAAATATAGGAGTTTTGGCATGCTAAAGCAATTTTTCAGTAGGTAAAAACCAAAATGGACGTCTAGTTTGTCAATGACATCCGAGATTTTTTCAGGCTCCTTAATTTTTCATTGAGCCATTCTTTTCGGTGAAGCTCGCCGATTGGAGATCCTAAATTGAGAAGTTCTTTTTTTAATTTTTTTTGGCGCATATTTTTCGAAATTGTGTTAAAATTGAATTATCCTGTGTACTCGTAGTCGGTCCCAAAAAAAACAAAGTTCGCACTTCTCAGGGTTCAAGCTCAGGCCGTATATTTGTTCCAATTTCAGAATGTTTTTAAGGTCCCGGAGTACTACCTTATAGTCGTCGGCTAAATTTCCATCATCTAAATACCAGATGTTAAATTTCGACTCCAACTGTTTGACTAGTGTCTGAATTGTTTGCGCAAAAAGGGGTGGGGCTTCAGGATCACCTTGCTGAGTTCCGTCTTCTGACATTATGACAGAGTTTCCGTAAAAAAGGTAACTAGTTTTACTATACGCGCAATGGGTGTAATTGTACAATTCTGGGCGATTTGAAAAAACATGATTCAGCATTGTTTCTCTACTTAGAGAGTTAAAGGCATTCTTAAAATCTAGTTTGAAAAAGAACAAAGCACTTTGAATTGTCGTCGCGTTCAATTAGTTTTCGAAACGAGTGTGCAGCTATTTCTGCTCCTCGTTAGGTACCGCATCATACCTGTACGTTTCCGAAAAAATTTTGTCGCTTGGAGAGGGCCTTGCTTCCAGCGCATTTAGACGCGATACGTCTCAGCGTGTTGCCTATGGCAATTGGTCTCAAACCTCCGTCTATCTTTATGAGGGCGACAAGCTTTGCGCCAAAAAAGAAAGGTCTTAGGGGTTCGGGTATTTTGCCATCTCCAATGAGGTTTATCAACTTAGTAAGCGTTTTCAGAAAATTAAGTCCTGCACTGCCATTCGACTTATAAACAAGATCTTTAAAAATTTGAGGAACTATTTTATCAGGTTTTGCTGCTGATCCGTTCGGAAAGGACATTATCGCTTTGTATAGGTCGAATTCGGTTACAAAAAAACTGTCTAAATTTTGTGGATTTGGAGCTGCAAATTTGGCTCGCTGAGGGTGCTTAGATAACAATTTTTGATAGTTATCGGTTGAAAAAGGAGCAATTTTGTCATCCGAAGCAGCAAGCCTTGTCCCTCTCTTTATATTTCCTTCATCGAGCTTACTACTTATTAGCTTTATTCTCTGCTCGAGGTCACTCAGAGGCGGGCTTGAAACTTGGGGATTGGGTTTTGGAAGTGACACGTCATTTGCTTGAATTTTTTTATTTATCAAAGAGCTCATGAGTGTGGTCTGTTTGCGTCCACTTCTTTTTGGTTGCTCCAAAAAAAACAAGAACGACGTTGAAAAAATTAGCCATTTTGTAACATCTACATTTTAGAAGATGTCAGTCATTTTGTCCGACGGACTTTCCGCCAAGGGAAGACGGGATTCTTTTGGTACTCTCTTGAGTACTCGGACATTTGAGATGGCTGTATTAACATAATTGTCTAGCACTAAATCATTAGCTATTGTTGCTTTATTAACAGATTTTACATCAACGCATAAAGGACACTGAAACCATTGGGTTTTCTTAGAGTCGCTAAGAGGAATATTTACACAAATGATATGATACCAACTAGAACAACAATCACATCCAATCCAATTTATCAGTCCTGAAGGTTTTAAGAAATCTTTGCTTTTACAATCTTTGTTGTTTTTCCTCATCTTGACGCAGCATAAATGATAAGCGGTTAGTGGGAATTTCACAAATCAGCAAATAAAAAAATAAAAGACAATTAAATTAATTTGAATTTTTAAATCGAATTACAAAAATCAAAAACAAGGAACAATCTCTCCCGAGCTCAGTAGGTCCAGCGGTTCACCACGAAATTCTTCAAGCCAGTTCCAGTTTCCCACACTCCCCACAGAAAGTCACTTGACAGACCTGTCTCTAAAATCCCTCAGAGGGCGCTCCACAAACAGGCACAAACATTAAACACAACAAATCTAATTAATAAGTTTATAAAAGGTTCTATAACAAAACCTACAAAGATTTGAGCACCTTATTTGGAGGAAAGATTAACAATCCCCGAGATTTTCTGAAAATCGCAACTACAAGGTGGGAATTTCAAATGATTTCGAAACTTTTAAAATTCAAGATCTCGAAAACTGCAAGGAATTGAGCAGTCATTTTTGAAGGCTACAATCGCAATCACTGCCAGCAGCCAACTAATGGGCTGGGACTTTTACATTCAGAGATTTTTTGAGTTTTCTAAATCACAAACACTGTCGTATCTCGAAAGCTTAAGGATTTGAATAATTGGAGCTAAAATTCGAAACCCCCGAGGCAACTCTGACAGCATCCCACTTTTGGGTTGCTCATTTTAAACTCATTATTGAAATAAACAGAATTGAAACTGAAAAATTGAAGAAAATTCTAAGCATTGCAATATACGATATAGCTTAAATGTGAAAAAATTCTTTCGCAAAACATTTATAAAAATACTTTGCCATTCCCCCAGATGCACACAAAAAAGACGTTAAAGACGTTAACAGTGAGTTCGCATTGAAAATGGGGGTCAACATATTCCAGAATAATATTTTTCAAAATTTCGATTGCAGATAATTCTGAAAAATGTAAAAACGGCCATTTTGTCACAAAAAAAATACTATAAAAACAGACAACCGGATTAAAGAGACGAAAATCAGTAGAAAGAAAACAAGGGAAAAACGAAGCCTCTTATCGTGATAACACGACACGATAAGACGCTTAACTGTAGGGTTAGACGACGGAAGGAAGGTCCAGTGGGACCTCCGGAGCGGATCTGTACCCTACCGTGCCACGAAATTGAGGAAATAACGACATTATCCCCGGGGGAACACGGAATTAGAGGCCCTTGCCAAAAACCTGTCAGATACTTTAGGACATATTTTAGCTACTGTAATGCCCTGAACGATTTAATTAACTCAAACATTGTTTAGTATTTCAGAGCATGAGTAGTTATAAAAGATGAAAGAGTCAATCCATCTCCAATGGATTTAGTATAAAACTGTCATTAAAAACATAAAAAGTTTTTTGTATTATTCACGTAGTCTGTGGATCCGAGACCCAGCCATGTGGTTGTGTTCGCATGTAAACGAAAGCTGATCAAAAGTAATTTGGCTGATGGCCTAAAAATGATAACTTTTTAATTATTTCTTAACAAACCAGAAAATAACTGGCTAGATCTAGACGGTTAAAAACGAGAACAATTTAGGTAACTGATGTCAGCCAGTCGCCAATAGGTAACTTTTTTACGCTCCGGCACTGTTTAGTCTATGAGAGAATGCTAAATAGGTTGAAAAACATAAAAATGATCAGATGGTGAAGCTCGCATTTGATTATATAATAGATTAATTCCTAGTCTTTTCAACAGCACTCCAACACATAAATCAACAGTAAAAACTTTGAAAAGAAAAACCGGTTGCCGTTGCAAAGCGCACAGAAGTGCCTGACTAGTGTAATTGATGTGATAAATCTATTAAATAGTTTCAGGTATATTTCAGGGCTCGAGTGACTGGGGTCACTCCAGCCGGCTACCCTCATCCAATGACTACTACCCAACGATGTTCAGACTTCTGCTGGCTGGACCCGATTAACTGAACAAGTTCCTTGCTTCTGTGAAAAACGAAAACCTCATCTGTTTGTTGCGCGATGCAGTTTCCCGTGTCCTTACTACCAGTTCTATTCTGAAAGCGTTATCTCCTGTGAACGGTAACTTCTTTTATTGAAACAACAACTGCACACAATGAAACAGCTGCTGCAAATACGCTGAAAACCAAGCACCGCCGTCGAGTTTTACACATGAGCAACTACAACCACAAAACACTTAAGAATCAAATTAAGATTAATTTTGTCTTCAATGTATACCCTAGAATTTTCAGTAGACTGTCAATGCGCGTTTTCAAAAAGACGCGAAAACTGTCGAATATATTTTTGAACATGTTTAACGGCGAGAAAAAGCATCGCGTACCGATGGGAAACCAAGTTATGTTAATTGCAGAGTTCAACAAGATTTTACAAATAGATCAGCAAAAAAAATTGTAACATGCACCTGCTGTAGGTAGTAGCGGCTTGCAATAGCACACAAAATTCCACGACAGTCTTTAGCCCTATCCTGATGGTGACTGGAAAAAAAAGGGCGATGCCACCGACCGTCTTTTTTTCCTGAGTACGAAGGCGAGAGGATTTCATCTCAACCATAATCAAAGGAGACTACCTGAGGCAACAAGAGAAGAGTTGAATGAACTGTGAAGACGCAACAATGCAGACGCAACACTGCGTAGATGCGACAGATGAAGAAGTACGATCAAAAAAGATGGAAGCCAAACGTTACTCAGTGGATTAGTTCGTGTGGCTGTTCCGGAGTGTGATTACCGAAAGGTACAAAAAAAGCTACTGAAGAAGTGGGTGGCACCTTTTGAAATAACAGAGGTACCACAAAAATTAGGTTCTATCGCTTAGGCACAGGAAGTGCCGCTCACGTGACAACCTGAAGCCGCATGTTCCCTCGCGGGAACACTGGTGCATATCACAAAACATGGAAGGCCTAGGTCTTGTTGAGGACTCAGCTCGCAAGGGCAACAAAAAACGAACACGAAAGAAGAACGATAAGATTGAGATCTTGAGCCTGCTGATTGGAAGTGTTCATACATCATGTCTTTATATAAGTCACAAAACAGTCATATTGAGGTGGTAAGTTTTTGGCCTATTTTCATTTTACCTAGCCTATCACTCTGTCTTGAACGACAAATCTTTGATTTTTTTTCAAATGCGAATATGACACAAAATATCTGAACAAAAATTTGGTTTTGTGTCGGGGCGTTCTACTATTCTTCAACTTCTAAAGTTGTGCGATCATATTGAAAAGTGCTCAGCTTGAGTTATCATTATTTGTGTTTTACGCAGACATTATGAAAGCGTTTGATTTTGTTCCTCATCACAAAATAAATGCAAAGCTGGCAGCGCTTCAGTTCGATTTTTATTTCTTAGACTCATCAATAGTTATTTATCTGGACGTAATAAACGAGTTCGTAATAATTTTGTCCTTTCCTATACTGCTTTTTTTCCAAAGGAGTTCCCCAAATATGATCACTACTAGCTGTGAAATAAAACTAGATGATTTTATCAATAATTTTCCTGCAATCACTGGTTATCTCCAAAAGGTTGATGATTCTCGTAATTGGTAAGATAATATTCCTTCTGGTTATCTCAAAAATTGCGCAAGCCAACTAACGCCAATAGTTGAAGCACCATTCAACGATGTTATTCCCAATCGGCCTGCTGATTGGAAGTGTTCATACATCATGTCTTTATATAAGTCAAAAAGCAGTCACATTGAGGTGGTAAGTTTTCGGCCTATTTGTATTTTACCTAGCCTATCACTCTGTCTTGAACGACAAATCTTTGTTTTTTTTTCAAATGCGAATAAGACACAAAATATTTGAACAAACATTTGGTTTTGTGTCGGGGCGTTCTACTATTCTTCAACTTCTAATGTTGTGCGATCATATTGAAAAGTGCTCATCTTGAGTTATCATTATTTGTGTTTTACGCAGACATTATGAAAGCGTTTGATTTTGTTCCTCATCACAAAATAAATGCAAAGCTGGCAGCGCTTGAGTTCGATTTTTTTTTCTTAGACTCATCAAGAGTTATTTATCTGGACGTAATAAACGAGTTCGTGTTAATTTTGTCCTTTCCTAAATTGCTTTTTTTTCCAGTGGAGTTCCTCAAGGCGGTATTCTTAGCGTTAATTTTGCATCCCATCCTTTTATCTTAGCCGACGATTCAAAAAAAAACAGCACGGATTACACAGCGGTACAGCACAATTTTGATAGTATTTATACCGGTGTTTAAGCAATGATCTTCAATTACATCCAACGAAATGTAAAATTGTGCGCTTCTTCAAATTCTTTTTTTTTACGTTAAGCTATGCTATTGTTAATTATGATAGTTACATTAAAAACCAGGCAGTTTTTTTGATACAGTACTTGATAATTTATCTCCTACGTGATGGAATGATTACATCACGTATGAGATAATTAAGGTAAATGTAATAAATTTTACCACATGATCAAAAGAAATTCTTGCATATATGGCTGGCAAATTGCCTTTGCACAAGTCGTAAACCATTACCACTATTTTCTGTGCCTCAAGCTATTGGGTCACATATCAGACTGGATTTATCTAAATTGGATATTTTCATCAGAAGATATTTTAATGGATTTAACATGGCGATTACAAAGCTGCCTTTTTGAATTTTAATTTATTTCCAATTTGTTATTAACTACAGATAAATGATTTAACTTTATTTTACCGGCTACTTTATGATAGTTGCCAAACTTGCTAGACTATGTGCAATCTTCATCTGGATGCAAAATGTCATTTAGGTATCAAAATTACATTCAAATATGAACCAACGGGGAAAAACCT
Organism: Symsagittifera roscoffensis; assembly: GCF_963678635.1. Lineage (NCBI taxonomy): Eukaryota > Metazoa > Xenacoelomorpha > Acoela > Convolutidae > Symsagittifera > Symsagittifera roscoffensis. Next base: position 729,739 of record NC_087070.1, read on the forward strand.
TTTTGTTAGAACAGTCCATATACTGAGGACAGTGAGACCAGATCGTGATTTATCTCTTCCCAAGTTCGAAGAAAACGTGTTAAGCTTTTATAGACACAAGCTCAACGCGAATATGGTGAGCTTAACCTACTGTCCCTGCATAAACTGCAGATCTAAGCTTTTCTGTTTTATTTTTCATTATGTAAACTCCCTTGCTGGTTAAACTTAAGTCTCTCTCTCTCTCTCTCTCTCTCTCTTATACAATTGAAGCAGTTAAAGGAGAGAAAAAGTTTTATCCATTATTTTGTAGAAGTTTGGTGTTGCTGGTGGATTTTGAACTCACTATTCTCGAAGCAACAAATTCTTTGAAAATCACGACTAAAAAGACTTTAAAAAGTTTTTGAATTACCTGAGTTTGATCTAGGGTACTTTTGCTGTTTTTACATGATCAGCCGAAATGCAGAAATTTTAATTTTTGCGATAAGTTTATTAAGTGTTAAACAGAAGGTCAAGGTATTATAGTAACTGAGGTTACAGTCTGGAGTCCCTTCATCGCATTTTGCAGTAAAAATCCCATGAACATTCTAGCTATGGAAGTGATAATGATAAAGAAGAGATAATGAGAGTTGATGTGATTAAGTTTAAAAACGATACGGGTTACGTTAATTCAAAAAGAACACGTAACTCGACACAAGAAAAAACAGTTAATTACCTATTACAAATAAAAAATTTCGTCGAAGATAATTTTGTCATTTATTATGCCGAAAACACACGCTGCGTTCGCAATCTGTTTTACCAGGGAGACTCTGTTTCAAAAAGCTTACTCAAAAAAATTCAGTGCTCGGGCCGTCCGTGTCCTGAGTCTCAAAAAGTAGCGGCTGAAAAATATATCCATCAAACCCTAAAACTTTTAATCTCGTAAATTTTTTGCTCTTCCGCTTCAGCGGCAGCCGAACCAGGGTAATTATCCTTACTGTGGACTAGGGAGCCTACTTTTGTTACTTCCTACAAAAGCTGTCTACGAACAGCCAATGGAAAGGGCGCCAAACCGTCTGGTCGCTTCGCATTGGTCCTGTAGACGTGTCGTGGCTCTAAAACAGGAGGGAGAGCAGAAGATAAATTCTGCTTCTTACGGGAATTCATATTCTAACGCCTAGAAAGTCTAAAAGTTTTTTTGAGGCAAGAAAAGCCACTCCAACCATCTTCTATAACGTCTTTTCCACAAGCGCTTCTTTTTCGATCGCAAGTTTAAGCGCCTTATCAAAAACCTATCGCGAATCTGAGTTGTTGGTTCGATAGTTTTAGGCTTAGAATTTTGGACGGGATGAGGTTCAACCATTGGAAGCCAAAAAATTTTTGGATCTTGGAACCCGTTGAATCTTCTTACATCCGTTGCTTTGAATTTTAAGTTAAAGTCTGCAACTTCACCGTCAATAATTGTCTCTGCCTAAACTTAAAAGCAGCTAACAAAGCTGACCTTCGAGCCTTGGGAAGGCTTCCTGTTTCAGCGTTAAACATTGGAGCCAGGAACCTCCGGATGAGTTTCTTGATACTGAAGAATTTGGATGAATCTAGTGGATAATCTAGATGTAATAAAATTAGTTAACCTGAAAAATAAGGAATGAGCGAAAAACTCCGTTTTTTTAGTAGAAGGGCAAGACTAGTGGCCGAAGAGGCAGACTTCGTAAACTTAAAAACGGAATATCAAAAAACTAAGAAATTACAAATAGGTATGTGTTGTGCCTAATCCAAATAGTCAAAGCGTTGATATCTTCGGAATATGTTTCTCATTAACGAAGAACGGGCTATATGTTAGCGTCCTGTTGAACACCTTTGACATACTTATCGCGATACAGAGAGGAAGGAAAACGGGGTACCTTCTACCAGTAAAAAAAAAGATACGAGAGAATTGAAACAATTAAATTGCAGGAAGTAATTAATTTTCCGAATCACTGAGACAAGAGTCCTGTCTTAGATCATAAAAAACTACAAATCTTGTTCCAAAAAAGTTATTCTTTCAAGTCAGCGACTGAAGATGGCCTGTCCAGATGCTTAATTTTTCCGAGAGACGAACCCCAGAGAAAATAATCATGGACAAACCCGTATTTGCAGGAGTAGAACATAACAGGGGCAAGATAATAGAAGAATATCTCGGTGCTATCAATGATGTCTTTGATAGAAATTAGGACGTCTATACTAGGCAAAAAGCCGACATTGATTGTTTTAACTTTTGAGAACATGAAATAGAACTAAAGTCAAGGTTGGTGCCACCAAAGGAGGTGCGAGGCAAACGTCCCCATAAAAATCTGTTTTTTGTAGAAAAGCACAAGAAACATTAATTGAACACGAATTGTTAAAAAAAAACCATCCAGATCACCGAGGGCCTGCAAAGTTGTAAGGGCTAAGAATAAGGGGATCAAGGAAGATTCTTGTGAGATTTTTGATGCCTGAACTCCGCAACAATGAAGAATGTATATCCATTATCAAAAACAGATGAAAACTTAAATTGAGAGATGCAAAATTTTTTAGATCAATAGACTTAGCTTCAGTTTTTTTGTCAAATATTATTAAAAAAGCAGCAAGACACAGAAAAAACAACAGATTTTGCTTGTCGGTTAGCTTTTTTCCATTGAAAACGCATGCCATTTGGGCTATGTAATGCAATAGCAACCTTCCATTGATTAATGGCACAAGCTGCTACAAAACGCGTGACGAAGAAATATGGCAACCTAATTTTTCGCTGAGTGAATCATATGGTTATTGCAACGCCAACCTTCGGTGACCACACAGGACGACTGGACGCAGTATTCGCGTGCACGAAGACAGCGGAGCTGCAATGCGAACTATCGAAGTATGAAAATTTGAAGGACCCAATAAAATACTTAGTGCGTATGGTGAAAAATTGTGTAATTAGACCAAAACCATATGCAGTGGAGGCAGAGTAAGCCTGGTACTCGCCAAAGACGGAACATCAGTTGATGAGATTCCTCGGTTTTGGAAAGCATCACAAAAAATTTGTCAAAAAGTACGCAGATAAATTGTACCTCATGCAACATTTTATGAGACAAAAGGGCAAGAAGAAGGTGCATTCCAGAAAAGAAGTGTGTGCAAAGCCGGTCCTGGACATTTCAGTAGAAAATGGCATGTATGTTTTAGACACCAATGCCTCTGTAGTAGTGGTATCAGGTATACTACTCCACGAACAGGAACGGAAAGGAAAGTCGTGTTAAGACCGATAGCTTATGATAACACCGAGGTGAAGTACGGGGCACCAAAAGCAGAGATAGTTGCAGTGAAAAATTCTGTAGAGAAAAACAGAGCACACTTGCGGAGTGTATTGTTGAAACTTCGAGAAAACAATTGGGTATTGTCATGGCTGAAGACGTACTTAGTGGACCAGAGCTATAATGGCAGATGGATAATGCTTCTGGATGGTTATTACACGGTAATAGAACATCGCACAAGAGACGAACACCAAATTGGGTACAACTTGAATAAAAAGACAGTGTTCTGCGAACTTCACGAGAAAAGGGGGCAGATAGACCCGAATAAAAGATGATTTTTATTTCAGTGACCAGCAGACTTATGACAGTCCAACACCAATGAGATTGAAGGATGATTTAGGCCACCAAATACGAGACCATCGAGAACTACAAAAACATGAATCGTATGCAAGCCATTACATAAAACAATATCCAGAGTTACTCGGAAGGCTACCCGGACACAGAAAGGAAAAGGATCTTGGTGGAACATCATCGACCGATCCCAAAATCAAATTCAAAACAAATCGACAGGAACGGCAAACAGTTACTGCAAATCAGATTCGCAAATCGAATACAAAATCTTGCAAAATTCAAAATTTGCAGTTATTGAGCTCCCGGACAAAACAAAACTAGATAGTCGTGAAATATTCCACAATATCGTGTGCAGGATTATTGACCAAATTTTGAGTACATCGTCCTTAAAACACAGAAAAGGTGATATTCAAACGCAAAATAGCAAAGTTTAAACCAAAGAATGAGTCCGGTGAGTAGAAGTTCTTCGTAGATTGATCGGATGAAGAAAGTTAGCCCGTAGAGGGACTTAACACGGACGCTGATGATGACTCGAAAAATGATGCACTCGAAGACAGAACATTTACGATCTATAAGTGGAAAACAAACAGCGAGGGCAAGATCGGCTGATAAACAAGCAGAGGTAATCTGGGGTTTACACCATGAAAAGCGACTCGAACAGCGACGAAACAGATCTGGAATTGATAGCAGCGTCCTGAAAATCATTGAAGTAATTGTCTTTTAATAACAACGTGAAAACAAATCTGGAGACTATCCGACAGAGGAATAATCTGAGCCGAATCGTCTGCGTGAAATTCAAAGAAGATACAATTTGCCCACAGATCCTCATCGGTCATCCGAATGTCTCGAAAGGATAAACAAAGGAACAAAGGAAGGGAGAGCATAGATGATTGGTAAAGAGACCAGCAGTCTATCCAGGTAGATCAAAGCTGGTGAGAGAGAAAAAAGAGATCTAGAGGAAGAGACCTATAAGATTTTGAGTCAATTCTATAAAGAAAGGAACGAGTTTCTCTATCCTACAGCAGAACAATTATGCACGGCAAAAAAAAAGATGAGAAGATTCTAGACAATCACAATATCATAGTGTTGCCGCAACTACTCCAGACCGAAATTCTCCTCTGATCTCATGACAACATAGGATACCAGTGAATTGATAAAGTCCAACTCTGAATCTTCCACCGCCTTGATTGGCCCTGAATGAGAAAATACTGTGAAAGATGGATCACCGCATGCATATTTTATACTGTCTATAACTGAAAGAGCGAAGACGAGTGAGACTTCATTGAAATCAGTCGAAACTTCAGAGTTCAACGAGATTTTACAAAGAGATCAGCAAAGAAATTATAACATGCACCTGCTGTAGGTAGTAGCGGCTTGCAATAGCACACAAAATTCCACGACAGTCTTTAGCCCTATCCTGATGGTGACTGGAAAAAAAAGGGCGATGCCACCGACCGTCTTTTTTTCCTGAGTACGAAGGCGAGAGGATTTCATCTCAACCATAATCAAAGGAGACCATCCTGAGGCAACAAGAGAAGAGTTGAATGAACTGTGAAGACGCAACAATGCAGACGCAACACTGCGTAGATGCGACAGATGAAGAAGTACGATCAAAAATGATGGAAGCCAAACGTTACTCAGTGGATTAGTTCGTGTGGCTGTTCCGGAGTGTGATTACCGAAAGGTACAAAAAAGCTACTGAAGAAGTGGGTGGCACCTTTTGAAATAACAGAGGTACCACAAAAATTAGGTTCTATCGCTTAAGCACAGGAAGTGCCGCTCACGTGACAACCTGAAGCCGCATGTTCCCTCGTCGGAACACTAGTGCATATCACAAAACATGGAAGGCCTAGGTCTTGTTGAGGACTCAGCTCGCAAGGGCAACAAAAAACGAACACGAAAGAAGAACGATAAGATTGAGATCTTGAGCCTGCTGATTGGAAGTGTTCATACATCATGTCTTTATATAAGTCACAAAACAGTCATATTGAGGTGGTAAGTTTTTTTGCCTATTTTTATTTTACCTAGCCTATCACTCTGTCTTGAACGACAAATCTTTGATTTTTTTTCAAATGCGAATATGACACAAAATATCTGAACAAAAATTTGGTTTTGTGTCGGGGCGTTCTACTATTCTTCAACTTCTAAAGTTGTGCGATCATATTGAAAAGTGCTCAGCTTGAGTTATCATCATTTGTGTTTTACGCAGACATTATGAAAGTGTTTGCTTTTATTCCTCATCACAAAATAATTGCAAAGCTGGCAGCGCTTGAGTTCGATTTTTTTTTCTTAGACTCATCAAGAGTTATTTATCTGGTTGTAATAAACGAGTTCGTGTTAATTTTGTCCTTTCCTAAATTGCTTTTTTTCCAGTGGAGTTCCTCAAGGCGGTATTCTTAGCGTTAATTTTGCATCCCATCCTTTTATCTTAGCCGACGATTCAAAACAAATCAGCACGGATTACACAGCGGTACAGCACGATATTGATAGTATTTATACCCGGTATTTAAGCAAGGATCTTCAATTACATCCAAAGAAATGTAAAATTGTACAATTCTTCTGACAATCTGAAGCCGCATGTTCCCTCACCGGAACACTGGTGCATATCACAAAACATGGAAGGCCTAGGTCTTGTTGAGGACTAAGCTCGCAAGGGCAACAAAAAACGAACACGAAAGAAGAACGATAATATTGAGATCTTGAGCCTCAAGAGGATCGAGAAAAAAGGGATAGAGATAACATCAAATGAAGTCTCCTACGCAGAAGAAGATTCGTTTGAACGTGAGCAGAATGAGGTTCAAAAATTAGTAGAACCAGATTAAAATCTGACAACAAACACTAGGATTGGAGGGAAAAGGAAAACCAACGAGACTCACAATAGGTATGGCGATGACTTCCTGATAGGCAAGATAAAACCGCATGAAATGAGCAAGGAACTGACGGACATGGGAAGTAAAGAAAAAGAAAAATATTGGAAAGAATTAAAGGTGTTAACATGTTCTGGCAAAATGATCAGAACAAACCCGTATCGAAGTTGATCTGTAGCAGGAACAACTTGAGAATACTTGAAAGGAGATATCAGGCCGGAACAAATGAAGAACAAAAAGTCACATTTCGGGAGGTGATCTCTTCAGCGGTGAATTTTATCAGATCAAAAGATACTCTCCAACAAATAATAAGCTTCACATCGACGGGGACTCCGAAGCGGCTAGAAGTAGAACCGGAAAAAGCAGAAACGACCAAAGAACTGGATAAGAGATAAGAACTGAGTACTCTGACAACATAATCATAACATATTGTTACATTATTTTGTCTGACACGTTGACTGATATCTGCATAATTGCAGATTTGAGCTTCAAAACGAGAATAGAAGCAGATTTTGAGAAACAATATCAGAACATGGACTTCCTGATCAGATAGAGACCAAGACTAGGAGGTCTGGCCGCATTTTCCCGACGAAATCAGAAACCCCCAGCAAGTACCTATGCTTCCTGTTAAGAAAACCAGCGAAAAGAAAGACAATGACCAAGAGTACGTCGTGCAGACACTATTTCGTCGGAGACTTTCTTGATAAAAAAAACAAGTGAAAGAAGTCTTCATGCCAATGCACGATCTCAACAGATGTAGATTGAATCAGAAACCTAAACGCTATCAAACACGACATTTTTGCAGAAACAGAATTAAAGGTACATCTCCACAAAAAATTTACTTGATTATTGCTTGACGAGCAGATCTCATTTATTCAATCGCCAGGAGAATACAAGAAATTGGACTTGAACTCAGCCGAACAGAAAATCGGCCCAGTGAAAACTATTGATCACTCATACTATTATCTATTAGGCTGAATAGAGAAATGAAATCAGACACCAAACATAGGATTACATGAATCGTCCATTATTTTTAGATGAAATATTGTGTGATATTCTTAGGTAACATTTTACATCCGTGTGGTTTGTCTTTAGAAAAAAATTTATATTAAGAGCTGGGTGATTGTCACAATGATTGAAACTGATTGTGCTTAATGTTCTAAGCAATAAACGCGCGAGAATTAATTTTTTTAAGAGAACTTAGCCTGACCAAGAATTGGCATGGTTGCTTAACCATTACTCATAGTGAAGCACCCTGGAAAAAGAGGGGGTTTCTCTTGACTTCCGATGAAGTCTTGAATTAAAATCTTTACTGCATTTTAGATTGATTTGGAAATCTGAAACTCCGAAAGAAGACAGCAAAAAAAGACTACACAAATAGAACGAGCAACGACAAATATTCAGGGTTCATCCTTCAGAACCTGCTTGATAACCTGACTTGAGTTTTCCATCAGAAAAAATTTTCGTCGGTGATCAGAGCGCAACAAACTGAAGTCAAATATTCAGATGTGACTGGGTTAAGAAAGGAACTAGAGTTCTCCGAGTCAAACGAAACCAGACTCGTGACGAACGAGACCAGATACATAAGGAGCGGGATCAGCTCCGCATCGAGAGAGAACAATTGCAATGCTTGTTTGACCTGGCCATAACTGATTTGAATCAGTTAGGAGCAGAGCAAGCCAGGCAAAGTGAACCTCTCCCCAACAATCCAAACCAGAATCAAAGATGAATTTGGAAAAAACACCGGCAGCATCGGCTCGTTTCAATCTTGATCGAGGTGCACGTGAGCAGAACAAAAGCTACCGAGCTGCACAGGAGCACCAGTCGTATGAGGGAAGCGACCGAGCCTACGCCATCGGCGAGGGACCTGGCGGCGAGTTTGCCAAGGCCTACCACGATGCCTTTGTGTCGTTGACCTGCTCGACTAGCAGCGGGGCAGCTCAAGGGTTTCCACATGAGGACACCAACAGAGAAAAGTCAAGCTAACGTTCCTGAACACGTAATTCATGAAGCATTCCCTTGAACATGGAACTTGCTTTCGATCCGTGTGGCCGTAGTAGCGAACTACAAGAAAAACGAATTAGGCTTCTATAAGCGAGATCATATCAACAACTGGAGCACAAACCATCGAATCTGGAAGGCCGCCTACGTGGATTTTCACTGGATAGACTATATGACCATGCCCGTGATACCTCAAGGCATCGTGCACTTGATAATTGGCGATAGTCTAGTCAGAGCCTTGCACAACGTAAAAACCATTACAAGATTGGCGCCTATACCTTTAATATTGGCTTCAATCGACATGCTGATGGAAAGAACTTTCTTGCTGTAACCTTGGTCGGGACGAATGACATCTTATACAACATTTTTTTCTCATTGAGACTGGCAGAGATTGGTAGGCAGGGGTTCTAGAGACAGCTCGAGCAGCAGTCGTGCCCAGCAAGCTACCTCCACTACTACGGACAAAGAAACCAACGGATCTCCTATACCCGGAACAATCTTTACTAGGAACCACACAGGGCGAGAGAAGAGCAGCCAACAACACGAAAGAAGAGGTATCTTCTAGTTTCCGTTAAATGTTGGAGCAACTAGGCAAGCTAAATATCTCGGAATTATCGTTTGGTCGAGAATTATTAGAGGCATTAGAGTTGAATCACTTGATTTTTTAAGACTTGAGCGGTCATTAATGCGTGCACTGGCTCAAAGCTCACAGAAAGCTTTTTTCTCTAGCCACGATCAATGGAACTGTTAACGAGAGACGACAAAAGGATATTGAGAGCTTGAATCCGATAGTGGAGCCCCCTAGACATCGCATGGTTTCTGGGAGGCTGCACATAGCCACCCACACTCGCAGAAGGATAGCGGCTAATTTGCTGAAGTCAAACACTAAAAAATTGACAGACACAGCCTACGCTGGTCCATAATTGAGTAATGATTCCCAATACTCTGAAAACTTCGGCGTCTTGAAAGTTGCAAAAACCCTGCTACTCGTTTATGATAGTCAGGATCTGGGCGAAGCTCGAGTGAGAATAGTGGCAAGCTCGGACTTCATGGTTACCTCCGCCGGATTAATTTGGCCAGATACCATGACATACCGCTAGCCTGGAGCGGAACTAAGCGAGATAACAACTTCTTTGCGATTAAATCTGAAGTCCCATGCGAACCTGAGCTGTTATTATTTGCCGGCATGAATGATCACCTATTTGTGGTAGGTTTATTGGACATCAAGGTATCAAGGAACCATCGTCTGAAAAATTAATGGAAGCCACACAGACCTTGTTCGCCTCCATGGTGAAAGTACAGGAGATAAAGTGCACACGATTTTTCACTAAAACGAAAACCTTGTGCAAGTCCTCACTTGTTTACGCTTTTATGCAACAAGCACTGCAATTGGTTCATGCTACTTTTGTACTTATAGTTGAAAACAATGGGCAAACAAGGCTGATATTAGCCTCCAACCGAAATATTGAGCTGAAAAACTTGCACCCTCTCTTTTTAGAACTTGCAGCCTGCTTGGCGGACATCTCCAACGCGTTGAGGTAATTTCACGCGTTTTTGGATATCTTGATGGTAATCGATGATATCCTGCGTCTAGAGATCTCGAATATGGCAGGTGGGTACAACCTACGGCCAGATAAGCACGACCGGCATCAAGTACAGAGTTCTCTATCATTAATTTTGAAATTATGGTTCCGGGAAATGATCGCCTGAAAGCGGTGAGGACAGGAAAAAAATGAGAAGCATTGGGGTACCGTTACGACTGCAGCAATTTTCAGTGGCCATTTTTGACACCAAGACTAGAGAGGGTAGGGAAACAAGTAAGGGATGATGCATCTCCTTTGATCGCCTAGATAATTGACTTCCAGAAGAAAAAGATACAGAAAGGAGACGTGGTCCTGATGAGAGTGGGATTGTTTGTGAAAAAAGCCAACGAGACCACTTCGGCTGGATTTTGGAAAGATAATACTGAAATTGAGCTAAAAACGAGCTACGAACATATACAACTGAGACAACTCCACAACCGCATAATACTCATGGTGATTTATTTCAAGCACCCAACACCTCTTATTCTGCAGCACTCATTGGATCATTCGACATCTCAGCTACGAACATATACAACTGAGACAACTCCACAACCGCATAATACTCATGGTGATTTATTTCAAGCACCCAACACCTCTTATTCTGCAGCACTCATTGGATCATTCGACAGCAAATACGACAATCCCCAGTGATAACATCGCCATTGAACATCAACGTACCGCAACAGCTCATGAAACAATGCAACCCCTCGATGATACATTTGGTCAGCTACTCCCAACATCAAATGTAATCAACTATCGCAGCGCTCCCCAGTGACATCAGACACAACAATGCAACCCCCATGGACAAAGAAAACCGAAATTTTAAACCCCAGGATCAGTTTTCCCAAAAAAACAGCGGCATAATCAAAAAACCTATAACGACAATTTCCGACAACCACAGCAGTCATTTCAAAAACCATTCCGAGTTTAAATCAGATAAAAATGCCATTTTCAGTTCGACTGTCAATAACAAGACGTCACAAGTATCGTACAGACAGATGGCACGAGCAATAAAGATCAAGGTTGATCCAATCGACGGAAACCAATGAAAAGGAACATGTGGTTGGTTTGGTTCAAGCAGAAATTTGCAAACAGCCATTTTCAGACGCCGAAAAGATGCCCCATCTCCAGACACTACGAAAACCAACCAAGCCATCTGTGGATTGGCTTGCAACATCCAATTGTACAACGCCGCTCTTCACGAACTACGACGACGATTTTGGACGACCAGACATCTTCATCGACGACTTCGGTAGCAGAATCTGGAATTGCAAGCACAAATCAACTCAACACAAGGATTCGTACATGGAATATCCGAACTTGACCATTAACATAGTTGAAACAATTTGAACGCTCGGGCTTAATGACGGCATCAATATAGATACAATTTGACGTCAGCAAAATAAAACATCAGCAGCAGCTTCAATAGACGCACCATTTTTCCACTCAGAACACCGAGTAGCATATTCTAATCGCCTTCAACGAAAGGAAGAGACAGTTCAAAGGATTACTTACTGCAAATGCGGCCGCAGCAGAGGAACCTGGATTCGAGCAATCAGCAGCAAATTGCGCCAAGCCATCGACACACCAATTGAGCTCAATCACTAACCAACAAGCGTTGACAGAACAATTCTCAAAAAAAAAACAAACACCCGAGCCCTACGTCCGTTTGACGGACAGAATCACCACTCAGCATACTGCAGCCAGTACTACGTTTAGCCTCTGGACAAAACACAGTGTTCACATTGCCCACCAAAACAGTGAAAGGTTGCCACATATGCCGCAAATCCAACCAGTTTCATCAACCTAAATTGCACGACAATCAACAACAACAGCGCCGCAGTTCAACACCAGCGAGAAACCAAATCATTCAAACCAGTCAATGCTTGTTAGTACCAGTGACCCTACAGCATCACCACAATTACATCGACGTGTACGCTTTTCTTGATAGTGGAAGTACGAATAGCTACGTATCACAGAAACGTCACATTGTTTGCTACTGCAAGAATTGAAACACAGGAGCCCGATTCACACTGTAGGATTCTTGGACTCGCGTATTATGGACGCCATGACAGTGGGTCACACAATTCACCCATTCGTAAATACTTCGACAACATTTATCTTCGAAACGTTATTGTAAAATAGGACATTAACGTCAGCGCAGCAGAAAACGACAAGTTCCAGAGCACCTCTAGGAAACACGACCACTTGGACCACATCGCGTATCCCACGTTCAGCGACAACTCAATATGCATCATACTATTAACAAAAAGCATCGAAAACCAACCAAACCAACCACGAAAACCAACCAAGCCATCTGTGGATTGGCTTGCAACATCCAATTGTACAACGCCGCTCTTCACGAACTACGACGACGATTTTGGACGACCAGACATCTTCATCGACGACTTCGGTAGCAGAATCTGGAATTGCAAGCACAAATCAACTCAACACAAGGATTCGTACATGGAATATCCGAACTTGACCATTAACATAGTTGAAACAATTTGAACGCTCGTGCTTAATGACGGCAACAATATAGATACAATTTGACATCAGCAAAATAAAACATCAGCAGCAGCTTCAATGGACGCAACATTTTTCCACTCAGAACACCGAGTAGCATATTCTAATCGCCTTCAACGAATGGAAGAGACAGTTCAAAGGATTACTTACTGCAAATGCGGCCGCAGCAGAGGAACCTGGATTCGAGCAATCGGCAGCAAATTGCGCCAAGCCATCGACACACCAATCGACGGAAACCAATGAAAAAGAACATGTGGTTGCTTTGGTTCAAGCAGAAATTTGCAAACAGCCATTTTCAGACGCCGAAAAGATGCCCCATCTCCAGACACTACGAAAACCAACCAAGCCATCTGTGGATTGGCTTGCAACATCCAATTGTACAACGCCGCTCTTCACGAACTACGACGACGATTATGGACGACCAGACATCTTCATCGACGACTTCGGTAGCAGAATCTGGAATTGCAAGCACAAATCAACTCAACACAAGGATTCGTACATGGAATATCCGAACTTGACCATTAACATAGTTGAAACAATTTGAACGCTCGTGCTTAATGACGGCAAAAATATAGATACAATTTGACGTCAGCAAAATAAAACATCAGCAGCAGCTTCAATGGACGCAACATTTTTCCACTCAGAACACCGAGTAGCATATTCTAATCGCCTTCAACGAATGGAAGAGACAGTTCAAAGGATTACTTACTGCAAATGCGGCCGCAGCAGAGGAACCTGGATTCGAGCAATCGGCAGCAAATTGCGCCAAGCCATCGACACACCAATCGACGGAAACCAATGAAAAAGAACATGTGGTTGGTTTGGTTCAAGCAGAAATTTGCAAACAGCCATTTTCAGACGCCGAAAAGATGCCCCATCTCCAGACACTACGAAAACCAACCAAGCCATCTGTGGATTGGCTTGCAACATCCAATTGTACAACGCCGCTCTTCACGAACAACAACGACGATTATGGACGACCAGACATCTTCATCGACGACTTCGGTAGCAGAATCTGGAATTGCAAGCACAAATCAACTCATCACAAGGATTCGTACATGGAATATCCGAACTTGATCATTAACATAGTTGAAACAATTTGAACGCTCGGGCTTAATGACGGCATCAATATAGATACAATTTGACGTCAGCAAAATAAAACATCAGCAGCAGCTTCAATAGACGCACCATTTTTCCACTCAGAACACCGAGTAGCATATTCTAATCGCCTTCAACGAAAGGAAGAGACAGTTTAAAGGATTACTTACTGCAAATGCGGCCGCAGCAGAGGAACCTGGATTCGAGCAATCGGCAGCAAATTGCGCCAAGCCATTGACACACCAATTGAGCTCAATCACTAACCAACAAGCGTTGACAGAACAATTCTCAAAAAAAAACACAAACACCCGAGCCCTACGTCCCTTTGACGGACAGAATCACCACTCAGCATACTGCAGCCAGTACTACGTTTAGCCTCTGGACAAAACACAGTGTTCACATTGCCCACCAAAACAGTGAAAGGTTGCCACATATGCCGCAAATCCAACCAGCTTCATCAACCTAAATTGCACGACAATCAACAACAACAGCGCCGCAGTTCAACACCAGCGAGAAACCAAATCATTCAAACCAGTCAATGCTTGTTAGTACCAGTGACCCTACAGCATCACCACAATTACATCGACGTGTACGCTTTTCTTGATAGTGGAAGTACGAATAGCTACGTATCACAGAAACGTCACATTTTTTGCTACTGCAAGAATTGAAACACAGGAGCCCGATTCACACTGTAGGATTCTTGGACTCGCGTATTATGGACGCCATGACAGTGGGTCACACAATTCACCCATTCGTAAATACTTCGACAACATTTATCTTCGAAACGTTATTGTAAAATAGGACATTAACGTCAGCGCAGCAGAAAACGACAAGTTCCAGAGCACCTCTAGGAAACACGACCACTTGGACCACATCGCGTATCCCACGTTCAGCGACAACTCAATATGCATCATACTATTAACAAAAAGCATCGAAACAATTAACCCCAAACGACAAACAACAGATCAACTAACTTTCCACACGCAGAGAAGTCAACTGTAGGCTGGACAATCGTAGGAACGAACGAGATAGACAACAAAAAACAGAAAACAGTTTCTGCATATCAAGTGACAGCAAAAACTTGAATCACCCAATAACAGTCGATTGACAGCAGATATTAGCAGCACCAATTAAAGTTTGGAACGGACCAGCCAATTGATCTTCAATCTTTAGCACGACATACAGAACACACTTGATTTTTAATGGACTTGAAATCATCAACAGGATTAAAAGACGACACCAACACAACAAACACACAGCAGACAGTTTTTCGAAAGCAACAGACCGCAACACCGACGTTTTTCAGTGACTATTCAAGGAACGAAACATCAAAAAAATCTCGATACAAACGAATCGCAAAATTATCTGTCAAAATTGTTACGAGGATGAGGAAAATGACATGCCAGGTACTATAACTGAAAAAGGATCAGTGGAGCTAATCACGACTATCAACTGACATAAAAAATTCGAAACAAGGAAAAACAGGAAGTCAAGGCGCTCATCTTCATTTCGACCACAGATGCGAAATCATACCGAACAGCAATCTTCCCAGCACGGTCGACGCCCTGCGTCATCTCAAAAGAAAAAACAAAATTTCCAGTCAAACATTGGACGACTTAGTGGCATCCCAAAACAATACGATCACTATTCATGAAACGTCTCAACGAACAAACGCCAGCAATAATCATTGCCAGCAGAAGAAAACGACAAAATTTTTAGTATACGAAATCCACTTACAACAGCAACAGGTCTCAGCACCAACGGGCTTCAAATAACTTCAACGCCCGCATCTGATCTTGGTCGAAATAAAAATTTTAAGCCCAACAGAAGAAAAGAACAGCTGTCAAACCACAGAATACAACGGAGTTGGAAGCCCTTTTGAGGCAACTCATTGACTAATTTTGGATTCAAAAAGAAATTAAAATTACAGAATCAAGCAAAGCAACGCATTTGGAAATGCCGCAGGAAACGAAAGACTACAGGAAACAACTATTACTGGATACAAAGAGTACAGGAGACAAAGTTTGCAGGAGACAATGACAGGAGACAATGAATTAAACCAGAAGTTAGCAGCCACGCCCGACAATACTCAAGGAACTTGCTCCACAAATCGCTATTTGCCCGGAGATTCAAGAAATCAAGTTTCAGCGCAACAACTAACAGCAGCAGCGTCTCATTAAACAACAACAACAACCATTAGCGAAGTCAGCAGACAAAATAGCATAAATCATCAACCAGCATCAACCAGAAGAAACCAAAGCAAAATCGCCACAGCCGACAGTCATCATTTTGACCGACAAATTACTAGGACAGCCAGAGCCGACATCAGCAGAGCCAATTTTAGGATTCATCAGTGTCTAGTTTTTATGTTTAGAAACTATCACAAACCCCTTTTTACTCAATTCGTTTTGCAATTACAAAAAAGTCCGAGTGAAAATTGCCAATTGCAATATATGGAACCAAGCTGTTTACATGGAAAATCAAAAAACTCTCCTAAATAGTTGGAAACAGATGAGCTCAGAAATGAAATGTAACAAAGAAGTCAACTTTGAAATAACTATCTCGTGCAACCAAACAATTGAAATCACTAATTTTCTAGAAAGGGTGAAAGTCTCAAATAGTTTTTTTTATAAATTTGCAAAGTTTGGTTGATGTTACCGAACGTTAACGCATACAACGCTGTTTGGAAGCAATATGAAAAATTTATGTTTTTTTCTTTGAGATAGTTTTTTTTTCCATCTGAATAAAATGCAAAAGCCTGAAGAAGATCAGATGAGATGAAAAATGCTTTTTTGCTTGAATTACCAGATCATACTGAACATCTTTGTTGAAGTTAGTGCACATTTTTGTTAAAGCTAGTGTCTAGAGGTCAGACATAAGCTGATCAAAAGCAATCACTTAAGCAAAATTTGTTTTGCATAATCTTTAGTCTAGTGCGTAATAATCTTGATTAGTCTTTAGTCTAGTGTTTCTTGCTTTTCATAATTTTTTTCAAAGATCACTAACTATGTTATGTCATCAAATCAATTGTCATGTAGGAAAAAGACAAGACTAGACAGGACTGAATATTTGAAAAATCTAACACTCGTTTCTAGAGGAACTTTTTCTGAGGAAGAGTTTCTGCAGTTTTTGAAATGAGTAAAGTGAAACTTTGCAAAGCAGATGGGCTCTTTTCCAGTTTCCCCCCTTTCAAAATACTGAGTTTTATGTTTGGTTCACGGGTTATTGCGACTAAATGCGTGATGTTACGCTGTAAAGTATGAAAAACAAATCTGTTCAGCATTGTCGATTTGTTCACCACGCCAAATTTCATTGCATTATGACAACTTTAAATAGACTTTTCAAAAATGAATTTGAAAGGGTGGGGGGAAACTGGAAAAGAGCCAGCAGATGTACGGCCTACTCAAAATCGAAATTTTTTTTCAAATTGCAATTCAATACTGTTAACCTCTCCCAGCCAAAGGTTTGCCCCTTGGCCCCCTTGAAAACTGCACCCCAACATTTGCCCATTCGCCCTCGCCCCCACACCTGAAGCAACCACCCTAATCACCAGTACCAGCCCCAACCAACTGAAGCGCCCCTCTGGTCTTGCAAAAGCACCCCACCTCCAGCTAATCAACCTGACTGAAGAGGGGAAATGCTTCAGGAGGGGGGACAAAACTAAAGTTGACATGTTAATTAACATAAAATAGTAACAAAAATCAAAGTTGCGAAACAAACAGTGGAAAAATGCTACCAACAAGAGAGCCAACCTAAGTTACAAAAGTACAAAAAGTTTTATGTGCGTTGAACAAAAATCTCATTAAAATGGACAAAATTGACCTATAAAAAGGAAAGACAACCGATAATAATTGACTTGCAATAAACTTTAATGCTTCATATAGAGTCAAAACGGCGTTTCGCAAACACTCTTGAACTGATTTTTGTTAGATTCTCGCATGAGATTGCAAAGCGCTGTTTCGACTTTGTCTATATAAAACATTTAAAAATTGGTGGCAATTCAATTATAATCGGTTTTTTTCCTTGTCAAAGATCAAGATATTTTTTAACGGGGTCGGTTCAGCTTGGGTGGGGTGGGATGGTATTTCAAGAGGAGGGAGTGGTTCAGAGGAGGGGTTGGTTTTTTTCGGGTGGTTTGGTGGGGGTGGGGGTTGATTCAGGTTTGAGTACCTCACTAGCCGGATAAGCCAACCAAATCGTAGTAGTAGGCCATCTGGATGGCCATGACTTGTCCTTGTCTGTAGATTTGTCCTTCATGTCTTTTTCCTTGTCTTTAGTTTTCACACAACGAACAATACTTTGTCGTTTGACCTAGATTGTGAACACGGTTAGAGATTTGTATAATATTGAAGAAATATATCTATCCTGAAATGATTTTCGATTACCGGTTTTATTTTAGGGTACCTTTCGTCCGACAAGAAAGTTACTCATCTGAAAACAACCACTATATTCTGAGTTCCGGTTTTTAGGATTAGCTCATTAACTGATTACCTGGCACAGCCAGCAAAGGAGAAAAACCCAGTCGGCATAAACCCAGCCGGCATAAACCCAGTGGGCATAATCCCATGGAAGACCGATGGCTCAGAAATTTTTTACTCTAATTCTGGTCACTAGTGTCATTCAAAAATAGTTATTAAAAAAGACACTAGATCCGGCACAATGCTTGCATTTGGCAATCAACCTGGAAAAACGAGAAATCAACTGGCAGAAAAACGAAGACATTAAAAGACGTATTTCAGGAAAGTACATCAAAAGGGTCGGGACGTAGCGATCATTGAAAATAACTGGAACTACAATCAAAGACAAACGGATAAAAATTAGTCATCCAGAGGCCAAGGATCAGAGATAACGAGCCCCTGCCGGGGATGCGGTTTGCAGGGGTCAGCAGTTTGCAGTGGAATATTCTGCAGTAACTGCGGGGAAAAGAATCATTTCGAGCAAGTTTGTCAACATTAATTGTCATCAGATAATAGAATGTCCTCCCAAAAAAGAACTAGATGTCGAATAAACTACATCGACAAACAACAGCCAGATTCGGAGAAAGAGGATGTAGCATTACATTGGCCGACCTGCACTTGTATAACGATTCTTCACCTGAGGATAGCATCTGTTGCATGTGGACACCGAGGATCTGGGATCGAAAACCGAAGGACTCAAGATTCGTATAGGCCATTGAAGGACACAAGATTCGTATAAAAATCGAAGAAGTGGAACTCATGTTTATAGCAGAAAACGACAGCGTAACCACAATCGTTCCCTAGTGGATGGCGGAAAAGGTAGTGAAAAACTGCAGCAAATATTCCTGGTAGCCAGATCAAAATCCGCCGCCTGTCAAGACATACAACCACAGAGCGATACAGTCGCATGGAACTAACTTAACAGATTTACAATCAGCCGGACGCTTACTTTCAACAGACGGATAACGGGCTCAGACAAGTACTGGGCAGGGATAATCTGAAAAAAGTTGGTTTAAGGATGACAAAAGAACGTTACGACAAGGGTCAAGATTATGGGAATACCTTCAGACGAATGAATGCTAAAAATGAAACTAGCTCAGAAAATTAGGCGTCTCCTCACACGAATCGGATTCGCAGGTAATTTCCCTGTTCGATCACAATTCTACTGAGACGTTACGTCTACCCATTAAAAGGGTAGATGCATCCTAATTAACCTACAAGAAAGGGCGGAAAGCTTACTCACAACTACCATCGGATCCAGTGGAAAAATTTCAGAGCAACTTCAACATTGTGGGGCGAAAAATCTCTGGAAAGGTTAGATTCGGAAAACTTATCAGTAATCATCGCAAAAAGTCAATTCTTAAAAGTTGATTTAGAAGGAAGGATTGTTTGTGAGACGAGAAAGTGGCAATATCATCAGTTCTGAGAGATGGATGCGTCGACAATTTCCACGCCACTCACTCGGGTTAACTAGGAATGACCTCAGCTTTGGAGGGGACCACTCAAACATCGATCCCTCATTAGCAAAGCCGAGAAAACCCCATTGCACAATCGGTAAGAGCATCAACCCCAATGATTTCAAAATCTGACTGGCAACCGCTGAAAAAAAAATAGAAGAACCAAGTCAAGAAACTCAAATGGATTTTGCGGAGCGATACATAAGGAAGAGGTGTGCATCCTATTAGCCATAGATCAATTTTCAAAATTCTCTGCGGCTGAAGTCTTCAATCATGCTAAAGCTTCAGGGGCGGCAACAACTGAACAGTGTGAAACCATAATGTAGATCCAATCGTAGCCCCATCAAAAGACCATCGTACTTAAGGATTGGTCAAACGCTTGATAAAAACTGTTAGGATGCAAAAGAGAAGACAGAAAAGAATCCTTGAAGCTCAAAAACGCAATTAATGAACTGTTAGCTTCCTTCAGAACAATATCACTAAAACTATCGGGCTGACACCATTCGTGGCCAACGTCGCGCCCAAACCGAACTCGCCGCTTTCGAACAAAAGTAAAAAAAAAACCAGTTGGCTGAACTTAATTAGGATAAAGTTGTTAAGTCCTGTTTAGACAAGGAAACCCTGGGAACGACTCTGATGTCTGACGAGCAAAGAAGGGACACAGACACACGCAGTGACATCGGAAATAAAGATGAAAAAAAATGGCGAAATGAGCAAACAAGAAAGCGGATGGACAAATAGGCCAACACTGGATATAGACGAACCAGAGGGCACAACGATCTTACAAGCAACAAACGCAGCGAATACGATGAAACGCTCGGGAAAAAGGCAATACGTTGTTTACCACTCGGACTTAGCCCCGACTATCGAGAGATTCCCACTGTGGAAGTTTGCAGCAAAGAAAGGATTACCGCCGAGCAGTAAAGCTCAGCAAACGACACGGGTCAGTCCGGCCACACGGAGCACAGCGAGAACCAAAATGAAGTGATACCAAAAGCACATCTTGCGGAAAATAACGGGCTCTACAAAAAATTGTCATGCAAAGGAGAAGGACGAAATGCGAAAACGCCGGAGCCCATCAGAATCGAAGAGAAAACGAGTATCAAAAAATAGGATCACACGCCTACATCCAAGAAAACCTCTATATCACGCACATCTAGCCCGCCGAACACTAGAGACAAGACAGCTGAGACCATATCGCCACCGGCATTGCAGGTAGATTCAAGTTTCGTCAAGTTAAGCCCTGATTCATTTGACACAAAGCGAAGACGAGCTGACTACGAGATTCAGGCTAAGGACTAGAAAAATACAAATCAGACAGAAAAAAGCGGAGGCTCAGACAACACTGAAATCGGGAAAACTACCAGAAACCCGGATAGATTAATCGCGAGAAACGAGCGATACGATCAATTTGAACGATCTAGGTCCCGTACACTTCCGAGATGAAACACCCACGGTTTCGACAACGAGCACTGAAAAGTGTCAATTCTTAAAAGTTGATGTAGAAGGAAGGATTGTTTTTGTAGACGAGAAAGTAGCAAAATCATCAGCTCTGAGAGATGGATGATGTCGACAATTTCCACGCCCCTCACTCGAGTTAACTAGGAATGACCTCAGCTTTGGAGCGGACCACTCAAACATCGATCCCTCATTAGCAAAGCCGAGAAAACCCCGTTCCACAATCGGTAAGAGCACAACCCCATGATTTCAAAATCTGATTGGCAACCGCTGAAAAAAAAATAGAAGAACCAAGTCAAGAAACTCAAATGGATTTTGCGGAGCGATACATAAGGAAGAGATGTGCATCCTATTAGCCATAGATCAATTTTCAAAATTCTCTGCGGCTGAAGTCTTCAATCATGCTAAAGCTTCAGGGGCGGCACCAACTGAACAGTGTGGAACCATAATGTAGATCCAATTGCAGCCCCATCAAAAGACCATCGTACTTAAGGATTGGTCGAACGCTTGATAAAAACTGTTCAGATGCAAAAGAGAAGACAGAAAAGAATCCTTGAAGCTCAAAAACGCAATTAAAGAACTGTTAGCTTCCTTCAAAACAACATCACTAAAACTATCGGGCTGACACCATTCGTGGCCAACGTCGCGCCCAAACCGAACTCGCCGCTTTCAAACAAAGTATAAAAAAACCAGTTGGCTGAACTTAATTAGGATAAAGTTGTTAAGTCCTGTTTAGACAAGGAAACGCTGGTAACGACGCTGATGTCTGACGAGCAAAGAAGGGACACAGACACACGCAGTGACATCGGTAATAAAGATGAAAAAAAATGGCGAAATGAGCAAACAAGAAAGCGGATGGACAAATAGGCCAACACTGGATATAGACGAACCAGAGGGCACAACGATCTTACAAGCAACAAACGCAGCGAATACGATTTAAACGCTCGGGAAAAAGGCAATAGGTTGTTTACCACTCGGACTTGGCCCCGACTATCGAGAGATTCCCACTGTGGAAGTTTGCAGCAAAGAAAGGATCACCGCCGAGCAGTAAAGCTCAGCAAACGACACGGGTCAGTCCGGCCACCCGGAACACAGCGAGAACCAAATTGAAGTGACACCAAAAGCACATCTTGCGGAAAATAACGGGCTCTACAGAAAATCGTCATGCAGAGAAGGACGAAATACGAAAACGCCGGAGCCCATCAGAATCGAAGAGAAAACGAGTATCAAAAAATAGGATCACACGCCTACATCCAAGAAAACCTCTATATCACGCACATCTAGCCCGCCGAACACTAGAGACAAGACAGCTGAGACCATATCGCCACCGGCATTGCAGGTAGATTCAAGTTTCGTCAAGTTAAGCCCTGATTCATTTGACACAAAGCGAAGACGCGCTGACTAAGAGATTCAGGCTAAGGACTAGAAAAATACAAATCAGACAGAAAAAAGCGGAGGCTCAGACAACACTGAAATCGGGAAAACTACCAGAAACCCGGATAGATTAATCGCGAGAAACGAGCGATACGATCAATTTGAACGATCTAGGTCCCGTACACTTCCGAGATGAAACACCCACGGTTTCGACAACGAGCACTGAAAAGGGCATCCGGGAACAAAAGCGACGGGAACAAAGGGAACGAGTACTCGCAGAAACAGAACGAATAATGGAGACGCAATCGGCATCCAATTACGACACAGCTCAAGAGGATGTCGACGAAATTCATACAGACTATTCATGCGGGAAGGAAAGAGCATTGGGACCAGAACTTGATGGCATCAAAAATTTTGAACGCCTAACAGAAAAAAAGACTGAAATGCAACCTATGTATGGTCGGAAAACTTAAAACCTATAAAAAAAAATTAAAAGAGGATGACTTGAGTAGCTGAGCAAATCATAAAATTAGTCAGCTATCTGGATGGCCATTACTTGCCCTTCTCTGTAGTAATCTAATTTCATTCAACGGTGCTATTCAACCTAATTTGCCAAGACCAAACTAACTGGTTTTGTTCGTAGTGCTTTCACACTTCGATTAGTACTTTGTCGTTTGACCTAGTTTGTGAATCCGGTTAGAGTTTTGTAGCTTATTCAACAACACTTTCTATCCTAAATTTGATTTCAATAACTGGTTTTACCTTCGGCTACCTAAGCCGACAGGAAACTTTTTCATGAGAAAAAAACAACCACTTTATCCTAGAATTCCGGTCTTTAGGATTAGCTTTTTAATTCCCTCACCACACATGTGTGGGGGCGTTTTGTACGACTGTGTTTGTCGTGTTCTCGTTCAAGTAGATTAAAAAAAGTAGAAAAACCAGCGCGGGTTAGTTGCAAAATCATTTCGTTTTGGTAATAGTTTACTTAAGTAAAATTGATTGGTAAAATTCAGAAATATTTAGCATGTTTAGTTTAAGCTTACTTCTGTTTTGAAAAAATTTGCTGAGTTTTTTCTCTTCAAAAACCAACTTCTAAGGGCGTCAGAACCAACTGTTTCTGTGCTTAGATAGTCATATAGTCAAGTGTGTATTATGATACTTCGATTCTCTAGTTTTTCAAGTACCTCTTGTGTTAGTTGAATATGAGCTTCATGTAAAGAAATCATCAAAAAAATGAACGTTTATTGTTCTAACATTCGAAAAAAATTAATGGAAAGTATAAGGAAGGGTTAAGTTTTTCATTCAGATTTTCGGCTCTAACAATTAAAGTTTTCAAGTACAATGTTTATACTCTTCGATGAAAAATCAACTGTGTTCAGTTCAAATGAAACAAAACAATTCACGATGTGATTGTATTGGATAAAATTGCAGGAGTTTGAGAAAAACAGTTTTGCGATGTTTTTTTTCTTTAATTTATCCGAAACTTTAGGAATTTATCTTTAAGTCTGAAAACCCAAAAGCGATTATTTGAGCGTGGCATAAAACTAGTCAAAAACAACTTGAGGCAAACTAATTATATGTATATTCACTTAAATGACATTTGTTTGACATTGACTGTGATTGGAACGAAAAAACAAAGCTTAAAACTACAAGACTTTATACTTAGTTTTTTTGCTAAAACTTTTTTAAAAACCATTTAACGAATTCAGAAATTTCTCTTGATAGAAGCAGTTTGTTTTTAAACATTTGTCTTTACCAATCCCTATGTTCCACGAACACAATAAACTAAAGAAAAAAACTAAAGAAAAAAAATGTGGAGCAAAAACATTTTTCGTATCAATCTGTGAATAGACCGCAGTAACGGCCTTTATTCCGCAATTTGTTCTGCTTTTTCAGCCTTTTAGTTGACGTAGATGTCCAATTGGGTTCAGAAAGTTATCAGTTTGAAGCTCTTCGGTGCTTTCGGTTTGGAAAAAACTCAAAAAAACTCAAACTTAATTCGGATCTATTCGGGATTATTTTGGATCCGATTGAAGGTTGCTTCCACTACCAAATATGGTCAATATATAGCAGACCTGAAGATTTCTAGACAAGCTGATAGTAGCGCTTTTTCTCGTTCCATATTACATTTTTCGCAGGTGGTCAAAAAGGAAGAGTTTTGAATTAACATCGAACCAACCACCACTACATTAAACCCCTTTTGATTCAATCTCTTTAGCTTTCAGTAAGTTTAGCTTGAATTGTCGAATCTTTTTCACAAAGCAAAAAACAAGAAATTGATATGATTTTATTGTCAAAGAGATTTAAGACATTTTTCAAAATTATCAGGTTCAATTTTTGAATCATATTCGAGTGCAAGTTTCTATTTTTCCTAGTCATGCTTGTGTGTGACCTCCTCGTTTTGTTGTGGATCCCTTGTTTTGTAGTGACTTCTATACACTGAGCAGTAGAGCTACACCGCCCATGATCCACCTGAAAACAGAAACCACTCAACTTCATAAAGCTGACTCAAGCCTGTTAAACTGAAAAAGTTTAAAAACTATTTGGTGTCAATTTGCATTTTGGTTGACTTTCGAGTGTCGCGATATACTAACCAAGCAAAATCTGATCAACTTTTAATCTGAAGCAAGTTGATTGAATCAAATTTTAGGGATCTCTTTGCATATGCAACGTTTTGGTATAATTTTGAATTGCTAAGAATGTGCTAAGATCATTTTTTGCTTTCAATTTGAGCTATTAATACTCTAAAATCATTTTTTGATTTCAATTTATGCTAAGAATTCTCCAAAAAAATTCAATTTATGCTATCAAAACTCCAAAATCATGTTTACAGTTCAATTTCAAAAACTCTGAAACAAAATTAAATTTCAATTTATGCTAAAAATACTCTAAAATCTTTTTTCAATTTCAATTTCTAATAAGAATACTTTAAAGCATTTTTTATTTCAAACTATGCTAAGAACATTCTAAAATTATGATTTTTTTTATTTTAGTTTATCCTCAGAACACTCTTAAAACATTTTTTGATTTGAATTTATGATAAGAAAACTCTTAATTGGAGTTTTTTAATTCCAATTAAGGCTATTTTTTAAATTTCATTTCATTACTCTAATGTTATTTTTGATTTCAGTTTATGCTATAAATACTCAAAATCATTATTTGATTTCAAGAAAATGCAAAAAATACTCTGTTTAAAATCAATTTTTGATTTCCTTTCATGCTTATGAATGTTTTAAGCAAATTATTTGTTTGTACGTTTTTTTCTGATTTTAAATTCTGCTATGGATTTTTATTAATTGTCCGTTTTTTTCTGTGCTTTAAAACTTTTCTTCTGATAATTTTGGGGGCTACTCACTTGGAAGGTTTCTCCTTGGTCTTCAGGTTAAATACCCAGACGAAAGTGGGACCCCTGATTCGGGTCTTGTAGACAGGGCAGGGGTACATGTTCTTCAGATCTGCCTTGTCCACGGGAATAGCTACAATAGACAAAAAAGGTAAAACGCTAAAAATTTGCACTCAAACTGACAAAAAGTGAAAAATAAAACAGAAATTGTGAAAACTATAAAAACAGTCTTGGTATTGTTTATAATTTTTGTTGACTAAAAAAAAACAAATAACTTGAAATTCAGGCTTTATAGTCAATAGAATATATATTGGCCAATTTAAACTAGAATATATATAATATATAAGAATATAAATAAGCCGTAAAACAAATTAGAAAAATCTCGCACAATTTTTATAATCATATTATCGCCATTGATTTTTTTTGCAACCCAGTTCCGAACCCCTGTTTTGCTTTTCCAAAACCTCCCTCTCCCTCTGAATAGCATACCTTTGAGGTAGCATACGGGCATGCTAGGGGTCAACTCTTTCAGCCTAGCCTCGGAGAGCAAGCCACTTTGTGTGTCCCATCTGGCGCCCTCCATGAACAGTCCATACACATAAGCACCCTCTCTGGGGGGACTGCCGAAGTCCTCCTTGCTCTTCTTTGTGACGTCACACGAGATGGTCATTCGGTCAAGTGGCCATTCGTTCTTACGCGCAGTCTGCTGCATGATGGCTGTGAGGAAGGATTGAGGGTTGAATAAACCGCCGAGCCATACCTAAAACAAAGCTTTTCCTATGAACACTTATAGTATAGGAGTAATGGAACTGCTATGGCCGAGGGTGAGTTTTTTTAATGTCCGTGATGTCCTGATTCGAAAAAAAAACTATCGAAAAAAAAATTGTCTGTGTCGAAAAACATTGACTTGAATGTTTTGCTTTTAAGGCGTAAACTTTGCAAAGAGCTGATAACCAAGAGTTTTCATTCAGGCAACGAGAGTCTGTTTAAGAATACTTGTGAAGAGGAATCGTTCAGAGTAGAAATCTATTTTAGACAATCAAAACCCATTTCTCAAAAATTCGCAAAAAAACAATCGAAGTTGAACAATTCAAACAATGTGGATTGGTTGAAAATTTTTGGCCAATTGGTCCTTCGGCCTTGAGAAGGGAGCCAACTTGGTACTCACAGTGTTGGGTAGTGAGAAATCGTTGGACCATATCTCGAGTTCTTTGATCCTCAGCAGTAGATCCGCATACCACTGGCCCAGTCCGAAAGTGGAGGGATACGCTTTGGCCTCCCAGGGGCCAGGAACACTGTCCAGGAACAGAGCATTCATCAATTCCTCCATCTGAGGCGTGATTGTTAACTCACCTTTCAGACCTATACAATCAAATTTCAACATCAAATTCAAAATCCTTCAAATTTATTTAAAACAAAATTCTTAGAATGATAAGAGCGCATCGTTAGTCAGTTTCCGGTTTCACATACTTTTCACTCATTTTTTTCTCAGTCAGATTACATAAAGTTAAAGGTTACATCTGGAGCAGAAACCAATATTAAAACGACTGCTAAAGATCATTAACTGGTTCAGCAATTAATCTGATGCTGTCAAAGAACAGTTCCCTTTTGAAATTTAATATGTATGAGCGGTATGGCGACAAAACTTTTTTAAGCGAACACTTTTTTTCCTAAGGGCGATACTTTGAAATGATTCATGATTTATAAAGGATTGACATGAAAAAAAAGCTTATTTTCTGGCCAAATTCAGTATCTTTAGTAAATACCAACATTCGTGTCGGGACCATATCATTCTATTATACATGACAATATTTATCACCATTAACCAAAAAAGCTCCCCCTTCCCCGATGCTGTTGACGAAGGTGTTCAATTATAGGAAACCAACTTGACACTTCTAGATTTTTAGCAACCGTATCATTCTAATTCTATCATAACAGAACCTCATCGATCACAATTAACCAAAAGAAGCCCCCCTCTATAATTCCTCACCCAAGTTCAGTTCCTTGAGGGACCCCCTGATGGTGTTGGTGAGGGTGTTCATCCTCTCACACTCCTGCAGACACACCACAGTGTAGGGCGTCTTCTCCTCCGTCTTCCCACTCAACTCCACCATGTTGAACGACTCTGGCAACTTCTCCATTATGTCATCCAGCGTCTGCTTCACCTACACAGCCCAGCACAAAAAAGGGGTCAAAGGTCATATAAGATGTGGTGTATACGGTAGCGAATAAGGCTTCAGTCATACAATTTCAGAACAATTTCAGACTAGCAAAAAGTCTACGTCTATAATTGTACACAGAGACGAAACTGAGCTTCACACCATTTGGGATACAAAAAAATGAGAAATAACTAAAGATGTTGTGGCAAAAGAAAAACTTGAATGGATTCTGTTTTAAAAAAATCTTAAGCTTGAAAAATCACGAAACGTTTTAATGCAATTGTTGAACAACATAAGAAGGATTCAGGCAACACAAACTTCATTCATGTCTTTCTTACAACCAATAGATGGAAATGATAAGAAAATTTTAGTCCAAAAAACCGATATCCAATAGTTCTGAATGTACTAAAAAACTTTGCTTTAAATTTTGCAAATGAGGAACCTTCATGTCCTACAGGAACAATTGAGTTTATGAAAAGGTCCTGTCCGTTATTGGCTATAAACTAAGAGCAAAATGAAAAAATTGAAAACAAACTACAAAAAATTGAAAGCACTCAAATAAATTCGACGACAAAAAAATTGTAGAAAACCTGAAAAAACTCTTAAGGCTTATAAAAATAACCCAATTACATCAAAATTATCGAATATGAAGTTGATACAAAACGTTAAGAGAGCTGATAGATCGAAACAAAAAAAAATACCAGTTAAATGGACAAAAAAACGAATTCAGGTATTTCAGCCAGAAAGAAGCACACACCTGACTCTCGTGCAAATTTTGCCACATATCTTCGTTGACAAAACAGTCAAGTCAAAAATGCAAATAAAAAAACATTTTGGAATTTCTTTCGAAAATTTTTTGACATTCAAACAATACGGTCGATCCTAAATACACATCACATAAAAGTTAAAACTAATTCCACGCACTTTTTGATTAAACAAAAAAACAGAAACCAGGCATCCGAAAAAAATGATTTTTTTTTTGCAATTTTTTCCTTCAGTTTTTCTTTTCTAACAGAAAGTTTTGGAGTATACAAAAAATAAGGAAACATGCATTATATTTACCCTCTGGAATATGAAGAAAAAAGTACTGAAAAAACCGACAAAAAGTTACCGAAATAAATTACCAGGCAAGCAAGCCGACTTAATTAGCAATACAGCGGTAAAAGTAACCATTTATGTAGCGGGTATGAAATATACTGATTACCATTTGACCATTCTGTGAACAAAGTTGTTTAGGGGAAAAAGTCTAGTAACCGATTGCAATACCGTTGCTTGTCGCAAGGGTAGTAAGTATGGAAAAAGTTTGTTACTTTGACAAAACTTTTCATGGTTTTTTCTGCAGCATTGAGATTTAGTGTTCGAAACCTTCTTGTCAATATAACCGCAATTCCATCGCGTAATTGAATGAATGAAGATTTAAAATTGAGAAGAAGCATGAAAATATTATAAAGAAGCTGAAAATTTTCGCTAAATTTTCATGAAGACGAAGCTCATTTCTAACTTCGAACGGTTTCGTTCGGCCAAAAGCAATTTTGAGACTTATTTGAAGCGATAGAGCTATATGAAAATTTTTATGAAACCTCGTGTGATAATAAGCAATGCAATTAGGTTCCAAAAAAAGTGAGGATATTAAGCTATAAATGAAGATGATTTTTGTCTCCATATTTTTACCCATAGTTCTTCAGTTAACGGAGGGTGGCAGTCGTTAAGCCATCCGAAGTCAAATGAGACATTGCTCGATTTACGACTGGAGGCCTTCAGAAAGCATCACAGTTGTAAAGGCGAGAAAACAAAATTGAACTAGAATCACTTTCAGGACTTTTTGCTGTTATAAAATATATCAGCAAAAACGTGAATTTTTATTGAATTAACTTTCTTCCTTTTAAAATAAAATGATCGAGAAAAATTTATTCATCAATTCGTTTCAAAGTTTTCTCGGATATTTTCTGTTTGATTCTGTTTTGTGTTAGTTTGATCGGTGAATTACATTACCCAGGATTAAACGTATAATAGCTTTGACGGAAAATAAAAAATATGATGTATCTTGACAAAACACTTTCGAGTGCGGGATATTTTTTGCGTCGATTTTTTATGGACTGTCGTTTAAGATTTACACGATTCATTGACTAGGGAAAAGAACATCATACGATCTGTTCAGTTTTTACGGAGCACCGCTGTTCCTTCCCTGGTAAAAAATTACATGTTAATTTTCGGTTGCTTCTCGGAAAAAACTGCGACAGGAGAACATGTTACTTCTCGGAAAAAACTGCGGCAAGAGAAATGATTTGTTTTTCGGAGAAAATGCATGATAGAATGTATTCGCTTACCATTTCCTCCTTGGACATTCCCCCGTCGTCGCCCCCTCCCGCGTCCTTGGGCTGCATTTCCATCACTGTGCGAAACAACTTCTCGCTAGTCGTCGTCAGGAAGTCAATCTCCGCATTCGGGTGCAGACCGTACAGCACTAAGGACAAGAAAACAAAGAAATATAAGATATATTTGAAAGCATCAACTATTTACTCCTAACTGAAACAAGTATGATAGTTTGGTCCCCAGAAAAAGTAAGTATGAAAGTTGGCTCTCGCCATTTTGAGAAAATTTCTAAAACTCAAAGTGAGCAGCAATTGCAAATACTTTTTCCGAAGATTTTATAGTACGTAAGTTTTTCCTCAGAAACCAGCTATATTTTCAGGACCCAAATATCATACTTTGTATTACTAAAACTATTATCGAGTAATTTACGGTCATTGCATTGATATATGTGAAATGAAGTGTCCCATTGAAAAGCAAGGTATCGAAAGTTTTCAGAAGAAACTCTTTTTTATCGGTACAAAAGAACATCCTTTTCATTCTTTTCGATGGAAACCTACTTTAACTGTATCTGACCTCTCGGGTGTTGTTAGTTATTACCTGGACTCTCAGCTGGGAGTGCTTCGTCTATGTAGGTGTGGTATCCCTTGTAGTCACTGTTGGGAGCAGTGGCAAATCCAGGAGCCAGCCAGATCTCACTGTCCAGCTAAACAAAAATCTAACCATGAGTTAACAAAAACGCAAGAAAATCTATGACTCACGAAAACACTTGGACTTCCAGGACAATTAATCTTTATAATGATAATCGATCTGTGTATTTGAATCGGATGCTCAAAAAAGAGCTCTTTTCCAGTTCTCCCTTTGACTTTTTCTGAAATTCGATTGAAATATGATTGATGATCTAAACTTCAAAAAACAACATTCCAACATGAACTTATTTGAACAAAATTTGGTACGTGCGCACTACCATATGAACAATTTTTAAAATTTTAAAATAAAATTCTAGAATAAGTTTTAAAATGGGACGGAGGGAGATAGTGTAAGATCATAGCCAATTAGGGTACCTGGTCTGGTCCCATGAACTCCTCGAGGAATGTCCTGCAGAGTCGCCTGTCCCAGTCGTCTGTGATGTGTCCCCCGTACATGATCTCCCCAAACAGATACCTCAGATCCTCCCACGGCACCTTCGCATTGTTCTCCAGGTAGTTGAACAACACCTGCAAAACGAAGAAAACACTGACCAGTTACATAATCATTATGCAACAGTTATGAAACAGCTACAAAAACCACTCAAAATTCAACACAAATGACGTGACTTTCGGCTGATTTTTTGCTCTATTAGTTTCCGGCTGGTTTATTCACTTTTCTATAAAAAAGGGGTCACAAAGTTAAGCAAAAATAATTATCAGTTTCGTTTTTTTTTACAAAATCAAATTGTGAGATGCAGTGACTAAAGACATCATTTCATGCTGTTGAAGCAACTTCATTGCAGTTTCGCGAGCTAATTTGTAAAACTCAACTTTTAATTCTGTAAAAGTCACTCCGATTTGAAGCATTATGAAAAAAAAATTGAAATCAAAACGAGTTTTACCATTATCATCACATTACAAAATATGGTGCACCTCTGACTCTGATTGAGCTTCATTCCTATAGAACTACACTACCTACACTAATTTATTTTTCGACGATAGACAACAAAAATACCAGATACGATTCGACTAACTGCTTGTCGTAATGAAAGTTTTACATATTATACCGACGTATATGAAGCCAAAAGAGGTTTTAGAGCGGCGTTTTTAATGTTAACTCAACAAAATGGATTGCTTAGATGATTTTCGGGGCCCGAATTAGTGATGATGATTAACAATTGGTTAGAATGAATAGATAATTGCATAAAATGAAGAATTACTAGGAAAAAGTGAACGACCCCCCCCCCCCCTCTATCCGGTTTAGGGGATAATATTCACGTGCTTACTATGGAACAAAATGTTTCGTTCACAGCCAATCAGAAACGAGTAATTTGGTCGAAACAATTCGCGAAACTTTTGGAAAATGAATTAGCTGCTTACCATGGCGCTGATTTTGAGGTCTCCGGTGTTGAATGGGTATCCCCTGTTCCATCCTTGGGGTCCGAACTTCCTCCTCTCGGCGATGACAGCGTGGAAGTAACAGAGGGAGAACAGGATGCTCTTGAACTCTGCCTCCTTCGAGCACATCTCCATCGTGTCCTGAAACAATTAACTAATTGTCTAAATATTTAATTATTAACTAGATACGTAACTAGTTCAGGTTGGAGAGTGCGTGTCGAAAAAAATGATACATATTTTCAATCGAAAATCGGAAACAGCGATCAGAGAGTTACTTTCGTTATAAAATGATTTCAATGTATGGTAGAGAGAGACCCTTAAACTTTTAAAAATGGGAAATAAAATTCGAATACCACTCCTAGTTAATGGTACTGAGATTTAAAGGTGTGCCATAAAGCTGTGACAAAGTACTTGCAAGATCATCTCAAAACACGCACCTGGTCGAAATTATCGAGGGCTTTGTGCAAATTAGCAAACATGCCAGTAGGCGGCTCATTCGTGATCTTGATGCTGTTTTCCAGAATACCCTGGGGCAAAATATGCGACGCCGGGGTGGGGGCTGGCTCGGCCGAGATGTAGATCCTGTATGACTCATGCGCAGTGGCCGCAGCCTCTTCCATCCTCTTTTCCAGAGTCGGCAGCCATTTTGCAACCAAGTGCACATTTTGTAGAATGACCCAATGGCCTAAAAGAATGATTAATTAACTCGAGCTTATGGCGTAAAATGGCCCAACTTTTTTAAACTCCAAAATTCTGGTACTATTATAACAGACAGGTTACCAAAACAATGAAACCCGTATAAAAATGACTGATATAAAATCTCTTCCATCTTCCATTTAAAAGGACTCCCGACTTTTCTGCCATTTGATTATTGTTCCGACCATTGAAAACGGGGAGAAACTTTGGATTCAGGTGCGTTTTAGTTTTTTTTGCTTTTTGTTTTCCACGCAAAATCAGGTACCACAAATAATCATCGGACTGGGTTGAATGATATATCATATTAAAGCGTTTTCAGTCGTGATTGGAACGACATAAAAAAATTTTGAAACTTTTTTCAGTGTCGGGAAAAACCGGTTTGAAATTTTAGACTTTTGGTCTAATTTCGAGCGCAATTTTGAGAATCTAAAACTTGAAAATTCAATTTTTTTTTTCGTTTTTCTAGTCATTTTTCTTCAAAAACTGTTTTACAATTGACCTGATTCTGAAATATGCCTAAGTTCTTTTTTTCCCTTCAGATCTTTGTATCACAGCACGCAGGAAAAAAACGACGCGAATTTGAAAAAACTTTTTTTTTGTATTTTTTAAGACTGGTCGGAACATTTTGTGCTACTTGCACAGTAACCGGCTAACCTTGTTTCCAAATGTTCTTTAAAATTAACTGTTCAATATGCCTCAAATTATATACCTGACGATGGCACTGCTACAAAAGTTTCTATAAAAGTTGGTTATAAATAAGCATTCTTAAGTTACTACTCACAAATATTGAATTATTTTCTGCCAGATTGAGATTCGAACCATTCTTAACTGTCTAGCAATCCGAAATAGATGCACTACCTACCTTCCTCTGAGGCTTTTGCGATTGCCGATTCAGCCACTATCTCTTGTCCTTGTCCGAGGGAGACATTGTGGAAGTTCTTGGCGTCAAAAGTGAACCCAATCTTCTTGCCCAGCGCCTCCACATCCACCAATGGGTCCACGCCTGAAAAAACGGATTGTTGTAGTTTGATCAAATCACTATTCTGTTAATTGAAAAAGGTAATTCGTTAGGTAATTCGTTAAAATTAAACTTCCTTTTTTGGTAAATAAAGTCTTTTGCTACTACTACTAGTACTAACCGGTTTCAAAAGAATCAATTGTAAAAACTAAAAAAACTTAATTTAAAAAAAACCTTCGGGATGTTTTTTCTCTAAACTACCAACAGTTTTTTTTACGTCTGGAACGAAATCGAATTAGCGTAGCTTTTGAACTAGTCTGCCGAGGAAATGAGTCTGAATAAGCATAAATGCTCGCGTACTATGAAAACATCGAAAAACGCTCACTTATCAAAATTTTGATCTCCTGATCACCCAAAGGGTCCCCCAGTCTATTTTTTAAGCATCCCTAATCAAAAAACATAGCCAATCGAAGATTAGAAAAGAGTAATGAGCGCAAGTTCATTATTCAACATGAACGCAACATTGAAAACGCAACATTAAAAAAAAACACTAACTTTGTTGAAAAAATCTCAACTTTCGACTTTCAAAGAAAAAATAGATGCCCTTTAAGCTCTTTGAATTTCTGAAACAATTTAAGACTGGCGCTTTTTTGATAACATGAACCCAACTATAGCCAACTGGATCAAAATTTTTATTCCGCTGGGAAATCTTCAAAATTAAATTCCACTTTCGAAACTAGAAATAGTTCGCGTTTTCTTCGCGCCATTTCCACGTTCGTATTTGGAGAGTGCTATTTACGTCACTTTCAGCAGATGAATTTCAATTGAATTCAAAAAGTGGATATATACCTAAGTTCAATCATAAATGCATCAATATGTATGAATGCACATCTGTAGTTAATAAAGATTTTTTAGACTTTTTCCTGAAAAAAAAATAAAAATCACCAAGACCTATATAAGAGTCTTCACTACGTTCATCACTCTTAATAAATTTTATTGACGTGGGCTGCTTGATTATTTGCCTGCTGTTTATTTTAACACACATATATTCGAAAAATTGACTCGTATTATCCCACAAGAGTTGGTTGAGTAATTCGATCCCTCATAGACTGTTACTCCTAATCTTATAACTTATTTCATTGATACAAGCGTAAGTTTTAATGAAATAATTCATACCTGGTGAAAGGATGAAGAACATGGGAATTGCAGGTCCGCTCTCCTTGTAGGAGTCTGGGAAGGGAATCGACCTGTTCTCCGTGTATT
This sequence comes from Symsagittifera roscoffensis, assembly GCF_963678635.1. Taxonomy (NCBI): domain Eukaryota; kingdom Metazoa; phylum Xenacoelomorpha; order Acoela; family Convolutidae; genus Symsagittifera; species Symsagittifera roscoffensis. The sequence goes on from NC_087070.1 coordinate 764,930, forward strand.
TCTTACCCAGTCGCTCCTCAATGAACAGTCTGAAATACAAAAAAAAACATAGATTGTGGTCATAGATTAATTATTGGCCTTTTGAGATTAGCAATTCAAAATGTTCAACAGGTGATTCTTTATTTTTATTCAGATTAGGCTCACCAAAGATGAAAATATTAATTTAACTACGAAAGAAGCAACCAACATACAAGTTGTCCGGCTCTTTACGGAACAACATGGCACTGTTGTGTCACTGATTTCCCTCCCTTAGCAAAGTGAAAAATATATAGTGTTATTTGGAATAATGAGATGCTTAGTCTTTAAAGGATCAACTTTAAAGGATCAACTGTGAATAACCGTTGCTAGGTATGGAGAATTGAAAAAAATGGAAAAGAAAAAAATAAGTAAAAAGAGCAAAAGACAATTTCAGACAATTATTGCACGCAAAAGCGAATTATTTGGAAAAAATTCAAAATTGCATGCAAAATTTGAACAAAATTGGCAGATTGCTCTTTTAACTAACTCTGTTGCAATTTTTTGTAAATTATTATACAACAAAGTGCAGTTTAGTCTAGGCGGGGGAAACTTCTCAACAGCGCGGGACCTAAAGCGCGAAAATTTTGTCAACTAATCAGAGCTGGTAAAGCAAGATTTTGAGCGCTATCGTTTAACAAAACCACTCAAACGTCTCAAATCTTGCTTAAATTTGGTCTGGAAACCTCGAGTCGAGTACTCACGAGATGGCGTATGTCATCCTGTCTGGTCTGAGTGCTCGGAGCATGCAGAGTCGCTGAAGGGAGGTCTTGTTCTTCCACTCCTGCGGGAACTTCTCCTTTTCGATCGCCTCACTCTCTACAAACTTCTTCCACCGCTTCGCACTGCCCTCCAGGTCCTAAAGTCACACATTAATGTTATATAATATTCAATTTATGAATTGAATAAATTATACACTACTACGCGAAACATGTGGTGCATGCAAGAAGTAGAATTTTCTACCACCTTGTTCTCTGATCTTGCTCGCAATTATCATAGAAAAATCTCAACATTTCAACCTTTCCTGAAAACCACATAAAAATCGATTGTCAAAATGTTCAAAATGAAAATGGGGCAACCCTTCAGGTCCTGGAAAAAAGAATAAAAACTTCAGGATTTAGGAAAAACTGCATGATAGTTTATGGTCAAAAACCTTTCCAGCAAACAAACAAACAACACATCTTATCCAATCTGTTTGTAATAATTTGGAACACATTGATTTGTGACTTTTAGTCAAATTAACGTTGGTCAAACTGGTCGGAATAAAAAAATGCTTGAAAAAACTCTTCAGATAAAAAATACACCTTGTCGAGGTTCTTAAAGTCCTCCATGGCCGACAGAGACTTGATAGCCCCCCACGAGTTGTTGTTGAGGAAGTCGACGGGGGAGGTGACGTTGGGAGTGATGGGGAATCGGAGGAGGAAGTCCAGCTCCGGGGCTGAGATCTCCTTCGAGTTCAGCAGGATCTGGAAGGCTACTTGGGTAGTGAAGATTAGCTTATCCTTCTCAAATAGACCTGGAATAAAAACACAATTGAAAAATTCCTGGATTTGAAAAACGTTCGAAAACTTGGTGCACTCATTTTTTCGACTGTATTTGCAACCCCAATAGATTCTTTGACTGTCCACTAGTGGTTACTGATGTCATTTAACTTAACTCGTTAACTTAACTGCAGGGAGAAAAGAGGAGAAGCAACAAGCTATTAATCTTTCTTTCCGTCATCTCCGTCTTATTGTTCTGATTAAACCCAACTTATTTTCGAGATCTCATGCAATTTTAGACTACTCGTAAGTTTTTTCTAAAGAAGCCATAAAAGGTCGCTGGCAAAAAAATCTTTTGAAATTGTTATGAAGGCCTAATATGAAGTTGAGTTCCTGTGATTTGACTTACCCCTTGAGGTGTAGATGTATACTTGGTAAGTGATCTGATCGATCAAGTTTTTCACTCTCTGTTTCACCTTCTCATTCTCGTCCTCACTCTCAGACGCTGCCGCCCTGTCTATCGCGACCTAAGCACACAAATAGGCATAGAAAAACTTACCAAAATAAAAGGCCAGAAAAATTCTGGAACTTTTTTGAAAATTTTTCAAAAAGTTTCTTTTGATTTTCTTCATATATTTTTTGCGAGAATAACTGTTTGGAACAATATGTACCACTTGCATAATAACTGGCTGATTTTGTTCGTAAAATAGGTGAATACCTTGAAGACGGCGTTGAATGCCTTGAGACTGAACTGATAGATGGGGTTGATCTTATCCATCTCATTCAGTATAAAGTAGAGGATAGAGGCCCTGTTGGCAGCTGGCCTGTACAGTTCACGCGCCTCATTGATCTTCACCTACAACACACAACAAGCACATTTTATCCATTGTAATTATCCCGGTGGCTAAGTGTCTTAGGTCTTGGCCTCTAACTACCTAGGTCGCTGGTTCGAGGCCCATCAGGGTCATAGTAGCTTAACGACGAGAACACAATTCTCAGCCCAAAAGAAGAACTATAAGAATTACGTGCTGTTAATGTACAATTTTCGTACATTCTCTTTCCCGAAGTTCAATTTATTTTTTGAAATAATTGACATATACCTAAAATTTCAATTTTTTATCCGTTTTTTTTTCACACTGCACAATTTTAAGTTTCAGTTAAAACAAGACTGCTCGTATCAGGGCGAAGTCCTGAATGTTCCGACTGCCTCTTAAGGTTTATGGAGCAGTAATAACATTTAAAAATTAAATGAAATAAAACAAAATTAAAAAAAAAAATTTCTAAAATTTGAAACTTTTTATGAAAATCATCCCCCACACGCCATATAAAGTACAAAAGGATAGATATCGCTCCTTGTAACAAATCAATTATGGCACATAAGCTTCTTTCAACCAATTTGCACCAATTTCTAAGACGGATTAACTCTCCGCTTACGCGTTAATAGCGCGAAATATATCGCGCGTTAATTGTCCCAAATTGGCCAAAATGGCCATTTTTAAACCCCCATAACTTTACGAAAAATGATCACAGGTGAAATATCTTTTCAAATTTGAGCTTAGGACAACAATATCTTTCGAATGATATAAAAGAATTCCGTCAAAAATGGCTAGTTAAAAAGTCGAAATTTGTCTGTAGAAAAAAAAACCACCCCGAGCACAAATATTCCGTTACTTTCGTATCGAAAGTCGGAACAATTATCAGTTGAACAAATTTGAAAGCAAGTTCACCTCTGTGATTTTCGCTTCTGCTACTTGCACTTCGATCTCACTGGCCGTCCTCTTAGTAGTCTCCAGATTTTCCACCAAAGCAGTGTCTCCTAGGAAGTTGCCTCCTGCGGCCGACAGTCTCGCTAGCAGATTGTCCTCCAGCTCTTTGAGGGTGATCGTGAACTCATTCTGCTTCTTAGTCAGGTCAAGCTAAATAGAAAGCTAATTTTAAAACGTTTCTATGATCGAAAAATTAAAACTTAATCTATCTTCTGACAGGGTGTAAAAATAATGCAAAGAGTAAAAAAAGGATAATAAAGCATGTTAAACTGTAATTAAACTAATCCACCTGCTTCAAAAACGCTTACATAGTCGGGGATAAAACACACTAACAAAAAATACACTAAAATCAGTATAAGTTGCAGTTGCTGAAATAAATAATTTTTATTATCCAAATTTGAGACAATTAGATAAAAAGGTACATTAAAAATTATAAAAAATCTTAAAAGTTGGAAAAAGTCTCACCCTTAGTTCCTCTAGATCCGGCCTCTCGGCACTGACGACGTCAGCCAGCAGCTGGTCCTCCAACCCATCCCTCGTCACAGTGAAGTTGATCAGAGTAGCTTGTGCCTGGATCTCTGGCTTATAATGCGGGTTGGCCAGCTTCGTGTGCAGAATCAACCTATAATTAAACAGTAGTTATTAATCAACCTATAATTATTACCAATACACCAGTTTACTAATCCGACAAAGCATTTTGAAAAAAAGCCATTTCAACAACTAAGGATTCCAAACAGAACTTGGACAGTTTTTCACAATTTTAAACAGCCAAAAATAAGTGTGATCAAAATTTCCGAAAACGTTCTCTTTCATTTGACTCCAAAACTTCGTTTGATTCCAAAGCATGAAAATCTAGAACTACTGGCCGTTATATCAAGCAATAAGCATTGCACAATCCCTCATTTTAAAAATGTAATGTTTTGGTCCATGGCAATCTCTGAAATAATAGGTTGCAGATTCCAAAAAACTAAGTGAAGATGAACTCGTTAAATAAAATAACAAGACTACTGTTTACTAGCCTGAAACTCTGGTTGTATTCAATCTCCTTGTCTCCCAGTTTAATCGCAGTTCCCTTCTTGATAGTGTTCCTGCCCAGAATCGGATCCAAAACGGCCTCAATTTCTTCGCCCAGATTCTCGACCAGAACCGTCTCTCCATTCGCGAGGGCTCTTTCCAGTGTGTCCAGGTATCCTTTCTGTCCCAATCTGATCACAGTCAAGGCGTCTCCATATTTAGTTTTGATCCATTTAATTCCTTGCAGTTGAGGATCAATCATGAGCGGCCAACGTTCGCAGCTTGTTAAAATTGTCGCGTTTTCAGTCGACATTCGGTCACTCGGCAACCCTTCGTTGTTCCAGGACGCAATTTGGGCTCTGTCAGTGACCATGATCAACGGGTCCAAATTTTCGGTCACAGGAATCGGGGTTTTCAAAGTTTTTAGTTTATCCGTCCACAAATGGTCGGTTAAATCAAGTCTGTATCTTTTCGTAAAACCTCCCACGTATGAAATAAATGCCGAAATTAGCAGAACGTCTCCTGGCAGAGTAACTTCTTCCTCTTTGAATTTCTTAACTGATTCGGCCCAACGAACATTTTCAGAAGCCAAGCCTCCGACTAGCCGATTGGCTAGCTTAATCGTATTTTCAGTAGCCTCTGCTTCTTGTTGACATTTCAGTTTAGCAGCCGTTGCAGTCTCGAACTCAGCGGTAAGTTTACCCAAATTCGCATCCAGTTCCGCAATCTTGGCTTGCACCACACTTAGTTTGGCCTCAGCAGTTGCCAGATCTCTATTGGCCTGTTCAAGAGCCATTCGTTTTGGCTCAACTTCGCAGTAAACTTCGAAATACTTGATGACGTTGATAGCCCATGAACACAAACCGGCAGCGGCCGAACTTTTAGCCTTGATGAACTCTGGATCAAATTCTGGGTTTTTCATATATTCATCCATGGCTTTCACCGCAGCTGGATGGATATGGTCCTTGTCGAAAGTAACCAAATTGTTCAGGAACTCTCCGACATTTCCCATCATGACTTTAGCTGCTTTCCAGGTGCGATCTTTTGGAACTTTTCCAGCCGCTCCTCCCAGATATAGAACCATGACACCTGACGTCACAGTTACCACCGCAGCTGGGGGTGATCCGAAAGACTTCAGCTCCGTCAAGTTGTTTTTGTCCAGGGTATTCAAGGCCTCCTGGGCCGCTTTCAGAGCAGGCTCCGCTTTCGAAAGATCTTCCTCACACGAGGCTTGTTTGATTGATACCTCCTTTTGGATCACCGTCACCTTCGCTTCTTCTTCTGCAGCCTTTTCCTTTTCGCCATTCACCATTTCGGTTTCCTTGCCGACCACTTCAATAAGCTTGTCTGCGTCTTCGTTCTTCTGAGCTAACTCGACCTCTTGCGATTTCAGTTTCTCTTTTAGGTCATCGACCTGTGATGACGTGCTTTGCAGCTTCTGCAAACCGTTCTCAAGACGCTCCATTTTTGCCAACAAATCTTTGTGTTGCTTGCCGAGCAAGTTTCGGTACAACATAATCAGTTCCAAGAAGCTCTTAGGTGTGGTGTAGTAGTATCTCCTTTCATTCGTCAGATAGGTATGGGACATATCGTTAACACTTAAATGAACAAAACTCATGAACTCGGCTATCGACTCTCTCAGATCGGGACCCAAAAGATCAACTTCAGACAGGAACCTCAAGCTCACACTGACAAGCGCTTCCTTGGGCCATTCGTGGAACCAATCGATTGACGTACAATTGACAATCGCGGGGAACCGTCGCGCTCGGACTCGAATCGTGACACCGACGGGCGAGAAGCAGAGCACTAGTTTGAGATTCCTTCTGACTTTGTCGATGAAGAACTTCCAGCAGTTTTCTCTCGAGTCTTCCATTCCCATTCCCTTCACTTCGGGTCTCATGGCGCCGATGACATTTTCGATCTCGTCATCCGGCAAAATCTCTGGAATCTCACCCGATGCGAGCAAGTCGTTGATCAGCACCAAGAATCGCTCGTCTGCGACTTGTGAGTCGGTCATCAAGAACACAGTTCCGACGTTCTTGACACCCGCTTTGATGTAAAGAGCGGCCAGATCAGTTTTGAGGTCAGTTACGCTGTAGCCTTTTCTGAGGGTGACTTGGAATACCTCTAGTGAGCTTATGAAAGCGGCAAGACGGGCTAAACTCTGTTTACCCGAACCACCGACTCCGACCAAGAGGGCGTTACCTCTCGGGGCCTCCAAGATTCTGTTGATTCTCGCTATATGACTCATCGCATCTTCGAACAGGACTAGATTCATTTGAGCGTTCATCTAAAGTAAACCAGAAAAATATTTTGTTTCATTTTTTTTAGCTGAAGAAGAAAAATTACAATTAAGAAAAAAAAATTACAATTAAGAAAAAAAATACAATTAAAGCAATGTGATGCAATTAAGGAGATCATTTTTTGTTTAAATTAGACTGAAAAAACTTTCTAACAAGCACCAAAATGATCGCAAAATTGATGTCGATTAAACTCAGTTGTTAATTTGACGAAGTTGTCAATTTTGCTTCTTTAAGTCACTGCATTTGAAAAAAACATGGGTCAAATCAAAAATGTGATAGAAAATTGGGCAGCTTCAAAATTGGTGCAATGTGAAAATTTGGGAAAATTGCAACTCAAGGTAATTTGAAAATTCGGGCAATTAGAATATTTGGACAACTTGAATATTAGGGCAACTTGAAAACTTGGACTCACCTCATTGTAGCCTTCGAGAGCTTCCACTAGCAGTTTGTTCAGTTGTGTCCACTCGGTTAGAGGCAGGTATTTGGGGTCGCCCATACCCTGGGAGAAGTGGGTGTACAGAATTGGGGCATGCATGGCCTCGTCCAGGTTCATTTCTTCCCACCCTTTTTGCACCATGTCCACCTAAATATGGCATTATTGGGCAATGGACTACAACTGGCAGATTTTAGGACGAGAAGTCCCCGGTTCAAATCCCGTACCAACTTTTTTTTATTGATAATACCGCTTGATTATTATTTGCAATCTAATATCCCTAATTCTCTATAAAACTTCGTTTGGAACTGTAAGCCTTGAAAAATTTGTTCAAAACTTTATATTGTATGGTAAAATATGATTTAAAACGATTATTTTAAAAGAAATTTTAAGGTAGAAAAGATAGTTTATGTTGCTCAAAACTGAGATAGAATTTTTGCGGAATGAGTTGAATGATATATAATTTCAAAACGCGTTCAATCCTGATTCGAACGACACTAAGCATTTTTCGAATATTTGTCCCAGTGTCAAAAAAAAATCGGTTTAGAAATTTTTGAGTTTCAGTCTAATTTCCAGCTATTAAAGCAAGCGAGAGGCTTATCATAAAAATTTAAGCCATGAATTTTTTGGTAAATTTATTTTTGAGTTTTTTAGCGCCATTTTTTTAAATTTTGTTTTTGTTGTTTTTTTTCTAGTCATTTTGCGACGAAATATTTTTTCCCGATATGCCTATTTTACTGTGATTGTCAAAAAAACCTAAAATTTAGTTTTTTTTCAAATCCATGCATCACACCACGCACAAAAAACACTATTTTGAAAAAAAACATGAAAAAACTTTTTTATGTATTTTTCTAAGAATATGGTCGCAATATTAAGTTCTACTTGCACAGCAACCAGCTATTCTTGTCATTGTTAATAATTGTGTTGCTTTTAGAATTGTTTTTATTTTATTTTGCTCTAAAATCAAGTAGAACAAATTATTTTTCAGTCCAATAACAAACAAGTTTTTTTTACAATTATTATTTCATTTTCATTAATTTACTTTTATTTTTTTTCATAATTCTATTATTTACACAAAGGCGAAGTTGCACTTCGCATACAAAGCTCAAATATGACCGATATGGGAAAAACTGAATGAGTAAAATATTGAGTCTACAAAACATCTTAAGTGACGCACGCCAAGTATGAGTCGACATAATTGCTAAGTGACGCAAGCCAATTATGACGCATTAGCAGTACCAGTAAATTTGGAAAAAAGGAAATTTACCAACTAACATGCCTCAATTTATAGAGTGGACGCATTTTAACTGGTATACAAAAAGTACATTAAAACATCCGACCCTGCCCAGGTTCGAACCCTCTTACTTTGTTGAGGGTCTCCTTCCCTAGCTCTAAGCTACAGATCCATGATACCTTGAAGCTAAAGTGCTATTTGCAATATAATAGTCTGTGTTAATATCATTAGCATTGGCAGAACTAATTAGCTGGTTATTGATCAAAATGAACCCTTTCAAAATGATCACATTTTGTCGCAAGAATATTTGCATTGCAACAATATTTGAGACATAGGTTGGAAAAAAGAGAGTTAATACTATAACACAAGCTTTGCTTGTGTAGTCATAAATTTCAGTGAAAATACAAGGCGTCTTCTCTGTGGTCCCTCCTCGTAACTGACCTCGAGCTTGTCGTAATTGTCCATGTCGGTGGCGTCGATCAGTTTGTCCCTGTAGACTCTGCGACACTCATGGATCCACAGTCGACACATGTCCATGGGGGTCTTCACACAATCGGGCGTCGAGAACAGGAGACCTAGAAAGACAAAAGGTTAATTTTGTTCAATGTGACCAAAAAATTAAAAATAATAACTGTTGAAAGAGTTTTTGTAACCATGATATATAATAACACAGTCAACTTAGATTTGGAAAAGTGCTGATGAATTCAAGTATAATAAAAAAAATTACAGTTTTTTTGCTTTCATAGAACAAAATAAATAACTTATAAGTCTTTCAATTTCAAGACATTTTATTAGTTTTAACTCATTCTAAAACTAACTATAAATCAAGCTCTCTCGGCATTCAGCTCATTTTTTTGAAATTGCTCATTTCGAATGTTCTTTTTTGGCCATTAGAAACGAAAACGAAAAAAGACGTCATTGAAAATTGAATCGAATTTGGACAAAAAATTTGAAATAATGAATTGATTTATTTCAAAATTTTGGTGCATTTGAAAAAAAAAATGTGTTAAAGAACCGTGGCAATGATAAATTGTGAGGACGAGCTCTCACTTGACATCTAGCTTCAGGTCTACCACAACCTGGCCAATTTCGTCTGCAATAGTGATACCACGTGAAAATTCTAGACGCAAAAAAGAGCTTCGCTCAACAAAATAACTCAGTCTGGATCCGTTACAGGAACCACAATTAAACTATGGCTGTACCTTGGAACACGTTGGTCAAGTCCCTCAAGTTGAAGTTGTAGTGGAACTTGATTGCAGTGGGCAGGAACACCTGGGCGATCCTCTGGTGGAATCCCAGGGTGGCATTTACCACGTTCAGAGACAGTTTCTGGATCGGCGGCTGGAAGTTCATCATCTGCAGGTGTTGGCTTAGGACGCTAGCAGCAAAAAACGACACATTTTAAATAAAACTCTTCAAACAATACGCTTTAAATAATACTCTTTAAATAATCCTCTAACTCGGAAACATGCGATATCCGTCCATGAATACTTGACACCTTTACCCATTATAAAATTAAATGCTTGATTCTAAGCCATAGCGTTTTTTTTCAAAGAGCAGTTTGGAAAGCCACGTGGAACGCCGTTTGCTGTGCAAGTAGCACTGGAAAATTCGAAAAACAGATATTATTGCAAGGAAAAAAATACAAAACGAAAAAAAATGAAAAACATTATTTTTTTCAAAAAAAAAATTGAAACGTTTCAAAAAACGTTTAGTATTTTAAGTGAAATAATTGACCCGCAGGTTATAAAATCAATTTAAAAAGTATATCAAACTACCATTCTTAACGTTAAAACAAAAAATGAACAGTGTTTCTTCCAAAGCAAGACGCAAAATGAAGACCTACAAAAAGAACACTTCTGCTGTTAGTTAAACTTGAGTCTGAATGGCCAAACATTCTGAAGTTTTTCTCAACACCGAGACAACTTTTTCACCCAGACAATTTTTTATATGATACAACGCTTGACCTGCAACGAAATCTCCTCGAAGTATTTAAAATCGAGTGTAAAAAGATCGCAACTTCTTGAAATGGTAAGAACAAAGAAATGTTTTTGCTAATTAAAAGTAATTTTTTTAATTTCTTGGCGATCAAAGCTTGTATGGCTTAAAAATGAGATCTTACCTGTTGTAGATGGTGACTATGGCCTCGTTGTTGGGGAAGCTGATTGCGAACACTGAGAAGTGACGCTGCAGTCGAGGATTGATGGTGAAACTACCTGGAACAAACAACAAAATCATCTCTGATTTGATATCTTGTAACATATTATCAGTAACTAATCTAACATAATTGAACCTTTTTTTGAAGACTTTTTTCCTGGTCATCATTGTATACCATACAAAAACATTGGTCTTTTCTGTTTTACGGTCCAAATTTGAAGATTTCGATATTTTGAAAAATCGTTCATATTGCTTGATCGTGATTGGTTTGAATTACTCAAAGTCAGATGCAAGCTAAAAGTCTTTTTCAAATTTACGTGTTTTTAATAATTTTTTTCTGTTTTTAGGCCCATTTTAACAGAAAAGACCCAAAATTGAGTTGAATATTGATAGCGACTGACCTGCAGTGGGGTTCATGCATGACACATATTGGACGCTGTTGATGTCCTTGAGGGACAGCTTGACTCTGTCGTACCAGTGCTGGTAGTCCATGTGCTGTCTCAACAGAGTGTGCGGCTGTACAGTGAAGTACTTGTCCACCTGAAACACACACAAAAAAAACAATTTACCGTAAATACTTTTTTATGAAATTTTTTAGTCATTGAGAATTTTTGCTGTTGATTGGAAGTTGAACAGAACTTTTGATGTATTTATTACTCGAGCGATTGTTCTTGTTGGTAATATTGCTACCATATAATCAATCAATCGAAGAGCATTAGATGCCTTGAACATTAAGATTTAAAAAATCAGCCAGGGAAAATTCTCTAAGTATGAAAACAATTAAATGAAAATGCGCAATAACGGTAATTTTTTGAAAATTCGTCTTTCGCCTGGGAATTTTCATCGAACAGATCACGTTTATGGCAACCATCGCCTATTTCGTCTCTTGAAACTGTTAAAAGTTACGCGCTACTAAAAGAGATCAAACCTTAAGCTCGACACCGAGGGGAAGATGCGCTTCGCAAATACTAGCGAAAAAACGACAAAAAAGCTTTGCTAATTGCTAATGTAAATGCTAAATTAATAATTATTATTAGCTGCAGTTTTTTTGGAAATATTTCATATGATTATAAATAACCAAACAATCCATATCTTTCAAACATAGTTTTTTATTGTCATTGTTTAAAAAACTAAAAGTTATCGAGATCGTATAAGATTACAACTGCTGTTGCTTAGTCATATTCCATATGATGAGTCAAGAATCTAACACTTTTTGTTAAAATTAACCCAATTTGAAAAAACTAAATCAATAGGTAAAAGTTTTATTTCGCTGGGAAATCTGATAACTAATTTCCATGTTCGAAATTAGAAGTCGATCACGTTTTTCATGATCTGTACACTTTTGCTGTTTGATAGTGGCGGAATTTGCCTTCCTTTTAACAATGGAACTTCACTGAACTTAAAAAGATATCACAAGTCAAACAGCGAAAAATCAAAATTGAGTGTAAACAATTTTTTTTCCTTGTGTGAAAAAATCAGCAAGACTTATATAAGAATACTCACTACGTTCATTACTCTTATTGATAATGAGATAGGAAATGATGTACCATGACTTCGATGGGCCATAATTAATAAAACTGAGACACAGTTTGAACAATGCATGAGGGTTTTAAACATCGTTTTTGATGCTGAGCACCTCTCCTCTCAAAAAATCGATACCTAATGAGTTAATTTTTGCTTTTGCGCCAATCCGCGCTTTGCCCGAGAGGTACGGATCAGATTTTCGAAAACAAATGTCGAAACTTACAGGTCGACTAAGTTGATATTCAGCGCTCTCCCACAAAACACTGAAGGGGAAGACCTTTTATTTCCGAAAAAAAAATCTGCACCACAAGCATGCTCTTTCGCGTGTGCAAAAAGTGCTAAATGTGGTAAATTTAGGCACTGTTCATCGAGCAAAAAATTCACACGAGCTCTCTTTTCAAATTTAAGGTAATTTATTGGCGCCCAAAGTGCCTTTAGAAAAATCTTGGATTGGTTGAAAAAATAGATGTCGTAGAATAGTCCCAAAAAGTGGACAGGGGCGAATCTTTAAAGGGGTACTTCCGTGACTGCTAATACGCAAAACTTAGACACTCCCATTAATATTTTTGGACATTATACTCTTTTTGGTCCTTTTTACTTCCTATTTGATCCTCATATTTTAAATAATTTCCTACAACTTCTTAGTATTTTTAAAAATTCAATCTACCATACCTCGGGCATATTCATGTCGTCAATGAAGTAGATCAATTTCTTTGTGCCTGGAGGTCCGTAGTTCCTTCCCGCCTTCTTTTCCAGGGGTTTCTCCAGCACCCGTTGCAACATCTCACTGGTCGTGTAGAAATTGAACGGCGCATTTGCGATCACATATTGGTCCGAGTTGAGACTGTTCAGTTTATTGTTGATTATCACAGTCTTGCCCGATCCAGCATTTCCGACCAACATGATTGGTTTTCGTTTCTCAATGAAAATGTCCATAAAATACCTGATTCGAACTGTTTCGCTCGTGTTCACCAACATGGCAGACAGAGGCAAATCCGGATCATACTCGAACTTGTCCAAAATTTTTGTCCAGGGTTCGAACTTCTTGGTTTCAGGGTCAATGAAATAGTCAAAGACGGTTCCCTGGGAGGGGAATTTGACAGTTTTGAAATCATTTGACCACCATTTTGTAAACTCAACTCTGTAGTCGACAAGCTGATCCTGGAACATGCAAGCTCCGAACGCCCAGACACAGCAGAATACAAAATAGAGTTCGTACAGTTCCTTTGGACAATCTGCAGGAGTATTTTCAGGCGTCAACATCGCCTCGAGAAGGTAGCACAATGTCATTATATGAGACGCTTCAGTGATCGGAGTAATTTTCTTGAACCTAGTTCGCATCGTTTCCAAGCACGGCGGAATGTACTTGTCAAAGAGAATAGTCAAGTTAGCCCTTTCAGTCTGGATTTCACGGGTGTCGATCCAGCTCTGGACCATAGGGTTCCAGCCAAGATCCTGCGGGTTGACGTAGAGGATTCCAGCTCTGGATACTGTAGCTGGCGTGGCTGTTTTGAGGTGGGCGATTTCAAACATGAGACGCATCGTTGGGTTGAGAGGGATTCGCTCGTTGGAGGCGAGAGTCAACACCTGAAGAAGCAGTTAATTAAGTTTACATCACCTTCAACAGATGTCGTTTTTTTGATATCTCAGAAATAAAAAATGACTTGAAGATTGCGAAACAACTAATTGCGACACCAAAACTTATTTCAAGTTTTTGGCAGTTGAGATTTTTCGTTTAAGCTGCGATGAGTTTTCAATCCTCACATTTTTAACACTAAAAAGTAACCAAAGTAATTCAATGACTCACTTTATTGTCATCCATGACTGTATTCAGTGACTCAATCCACATAGGGTCAATGTCACCATCAAGCACAATCCACTTGGGCGCATCACCCGCAATATTCGCCATATCTCTCATGATGACAGAGAACAGTCCATCTTTCCACTCACGAGTAGCCGGGTTGATGATTCCAAACAACTCGTCATTAGTCACAGCTTTCGGGTTCAGATCCACAAAGACTGCCTTCTTTTTCTGCTGCTTGTACACGTTGTGCAGACATCTCAGTACCTGAGATTTACCAGTTCCCGCGTTTCCAAGGACGAAGACAGAGTGACGCACCTCTTGCAGCTCCTGCAACTGGACGACTTTGAGAATGAAACTGTCTTCTGTCTGCAGTTTCAAATCGGTGGCGGTCTTTTTGATGATCTTTTCGAAGTCCTCATCTCGTTTTCTCGGGACGTTCATGGCAGGGAACAGATCTCCGATGAGACCCAAGAAAACAGGCATGTCATCCGTGACGATCTTAGGCACGTTGAAATCACGAAGAGCTCTCATGAGGACTTGATCTTCAGCACGACCTGGATCTCCTCGTCTCAGGGATCCCGCAACGACAAGCACAGACTTGATTGCCCTCAAGCCCCAATCGTAATGGTCTTGCTTCGACAACAGCTCTTTGCAAAGAGTGTAGAGCGTGATGAATCTTCGAGCGAGAAGTTTTGCTTCTGTGAAGGCCTCGGCAACCAACATGATTTCAGAAATGAGGGCGAAATCAGGCACCACCATAGCGCAGGGTCGGAAGAGAGCTTTCAGATTTTCCGGCAACTCGGCTCGACCAGCGTACCTGCCAAGGAGAAAATGATAAGGCAACTAATAATTTTACATAATTTTTTTTATTGAAACCTATCATCAGGTTTATCTTCATAAATAAACAGAACAGCAACCAAACGCACGGGGATGAAAATGAAATAGCAATTATGAAACATTAACCATTCGAAAATATTTGAAGACAGCTACCAATGGATCTGATTATTAAGATATAACTCTTAAACACGCAAACAACTAAATTTTTTCAATAATTCGATGATTTGATTTTTTTTCACTGATGAGAAGCATACTTTTCAAATTTCTTTTTTCCAAAAACTTAACCAGCATTCGGAACAATGGGACTACTTTCAACGAGAAAACAAAAAAACAGCCATTTGCTTTTCGGTGAGCTAAAATTTAGTGCATAATCTGTCACTTTATCCAATTTGACAAACATCCGATTAGAATCTACTTCCGTTGCGATTACATCATACATATCCGATGATGCGAGTAAATCATAAAAATAGTTTTCTCACCCTGGATTCATAGTGATCCACATTCCCACAGTGGGTTTGAGTTTGATGACTTCTCCCATGAAGTCAAACACCTCTTTCTTGTCCTTGATAGCATCCAGAACAGTCTTCACTTGCACCGCAATCACCGACAACACCTACAAAAGAGACAGGTGAAGGTCCTTTTTTGGAGCTGAAGTGAATTGGCATCCACTTTTCAATTAGAAAATTTTGAAGATCGAGGCTCACAGCGACTCAAGAGTTGTATTCAATTTTAGAGACACAACAGTTTCTGGTTCAGAAAAGTATCTGATTTTAACATAAATCCTAACGCAAAAGTAGTTGGATTATAAGCAAAAGTTTTCATAATTTTGACCAATTGAGCTCAAGATTCTTAAATGAACTTACACTAACAATATTTTGGCCATTAAGCCGACTGATAGCTTAAGCTTCTCAACTTTTAGACTAATATTTCATTAGGCTAGCTGATCTCATATAACTACCTCGACTGAGATTCGGTTGAACTCGTCGAAACAGCCCCATGCGCCTGCCTGGGCCAGTCCCTTGTAGATATTACCACACGACTTGTAGTCCATCTGTTCCGAGCAGTTGAATACGTACACCATGATACCCAGGGCCTTCCCGAGATCCTTGGTCGTCTCCGTTTTGCCTGACAATCATTTCATTATTAAGAATGCAAAATCATTCCATTAATCATTCAGAAGTATAGGCAACAGAAAGTTGGAAAAGTGTCAATGAACAAAGAAAACCTAGAACATTTGATACTTTTATTAAATATTTTACAATTTTCCATGAAACAAAATACATCACCTTTAAATTCTTTAGTACAAAAATCTCTTATAATTGACAATTTTCCGTAAAAACCAACTCAATTAGAAAAAATTCACTGAGGAAAGCTCAAAAAACTCAATTAAGTCAATAGGTAATTTGTTCATTCCGCAAGAAAATCTGAAAACTAAAATTCACTCTGGAAACAAAAAGTCAATCACTTTTTTTGCGCTGGTAGCAATTTCGTAAATGAAGAGCAAAATTTGCTTTACACTACTTGTGGCACAATACAAGGAAGCCGCTAAGTCGGAAAAAATCGGAAAATTCTCGAAAACTCATTAGATCTATCAAAACCAAGAGAGCTAATTTTGAAAAAAAAGAAAACACAAAATTGTGAAAGTGGCACCGGAAAAACAAATCCAAGCAATAACAAAGTCGAAAACACCTGAACAGAACTCCTTTAAGCCGAAAAAAAAACATTCAAAAAGGACTTGAAAACCAAGAAGTTTTTAAGTCCCCCTCTCCCTCAATTCACGCACAAACATGCACATATAAAACTTTTCCGCTTATCAAAAGATGCAATATGAGGCCACTAAGCCGACATAAAACAAGCCGAAGCGCACAAAGCCGACACTATTATAAGTTTACTAAATATTACTAAATTGACTGGTTAAATTACGACCAAATTTAAAAATAGGACGGATATTTAAAAATCTATTGTGCTCAAATAATGTCTGTGCAGTATTTCCAACAAAAAGGACCAAGAACAGCCTAGTTTAATTGGTACAAGAGTTAATTTACCATTTCTTATTTTGACCATTCTGTGAACAAGTTATTTACGGGAAAAAAAGCCCCGATTGGACCACCCCTGCTGATCGCAAGAGTAAAAATGTTAAATCCAACTGTAAAAAAACTTAAGTTTGAGTCTGAACAACTTTTAGAACTTTTCCTTTAAAAAAACTAGGAAAATTATAAATGTTTTCACTATGTTCATTAAAACTTAATAGAACAAAATAGTCAGATGCATTCAGGCGGATCAATTGTTTATGTGATTATTTTAGTTCATAGCTTGTTATTGGCAAGTAGCAATCGCATGCTCCGCCCCGAATCTGCCATAGATCTAGGTTGTTAATAAAAAGGTTTGTTCAAATATTCATGTACTGCTGTGAATTGTTGCTTTCTTTAAATATTGGGAGTTGTCCATTATTGTTCCGACTAGTTGAAAAAATGTAGAGGAATTTTGTATTCGGTTGTTTTAGTTTTTCTTTTTTTTCTTAAATTTTTCACGCAAAATCGGGTACCACAAATAATCGTTGGAATGAGTCGAGTGTTATATCATATAAAAACCCTTTCCGTGATTTGAAAGACATTAAGAAACTTCAGTGTCGAGAAAACTCGGTTGGAAATTTTAAATTTTTGGTCTAATTTTGAGCTAATAAGGTGAGCGTGCAGGCTTACAATAGCTTACTTAAACTAAAATTAAGCCGTGAAAACGTAGTTTTACTCAATTAAATTAGTTGTTGGAGTGTTTTAGCGCCATTTTGTGAATCCAAAACAAAAAAAAATCTTTTTATTGTCATTTTTTTTACAAAAACAGTTTTTCAATTGACACATTTGACTATAACTGTCGCATTTGCCTAATTTCTATTTTTTTGTTCAATTTTTTTTATCACACCACACTAATTTGACACTAATTTGAAAAAAAATGTATTTATTTTAAAGACTATGGTCGTAACACTCTCATTTTACATCAAAATCTGATTTCCAGGAAAATCGGTCTGCGATATTGCTTAATAATGATACGCTGCAAGAAATAGTCACTTTTGTTTAATAAGTTTTCGTATCATTTATGCTGTACCTCATTATAATGACTTAAGAACACCAAAATATATATATATATATATAAAATCTTTCTTTCCATTATTATTTTTGGACAATTTTCAGGTTACCGAACAGTTAGAAGACAAAACTCTCGATTATAACTTTTTTCGCCCTAAATTGGCGAAAGGCGACAATTCGTAACGGGCAACAATTCGTAATAGCGCAAAACTAGTAACAAGCGACAATTCGTAACAGTAGATTAAGCGGGAACACTCATTCACGCGCAGTATTCCTCTCGCGCGTTGTTAGAAATGTCGCTGGTTTAGAATTGTCGCCCTTCCATACATTGACATTAAGAACAAGAAAACTTTGCAGCAATCTTCATTATTTACCTGTTCCGGCGGGTCCTGCGGGTGCCCCACCCATAATCAGATGGAGGGACTGGGTGAGGGTGATGTAACACCTGTCTGTCAGGGGTGTGATGACCAGACGAGGGGTGTTGCCGAGGTATTCGTACGAGTATCTAAACCACAATAAACAACACTTATTTTCAGGTGTTGCAAGGAAATTGCATTCAAAAGCAAAAGGATATTGAAATACTTTTTTCATAATGTCTCGGAAAAATTTTTGGGTACGATTTATTTGCAGCAAAGTATCTCAAAATAATAGCAAACTTGGCCCATATGAGGGCAGCTGAGAAATTAATATTATCACAGAAAGATTTCTCTACCACAACTTTTTTTAATCAAATCAACAGGTACATTTTTGGACAATATACTATATACTATGATTTTGAAGAGGACAAAGGCCTCACTAACGTCCTTTTTTGCTAAAAACCTCAACAGGAAGGCCTTTTTTGATACATGAGACAACAATTTTTTGGTGAAGGCCAAATTTTATATGGCTATTTTTTGATTAGAGGGTATCGTCGGGGTTAACTAATAACTAATCAGCAACGAAATGTATACTGACTTGAACTGAGCATCGCAGATATTGGCGAAGCAGTGCTTCTGTTCCTCGTCCCATCTGTGTCTCAACTGTGACAGCCACAAGAAAGCCTGCGAGTTGTCAATCTTGTTTGCGATCAGCTTCAGAATCACATCTCGCTCGTGTACATTAATCGTACAAATGGTCATAATCTTTTGACGATCACCTGAGCTCAGTTTTCCAATTAGCAACATAATTAGTGCATTTAGATTACTAATTTGCTTTTTGTTGTAATCTTTCATCGCATTTTCGTAGCCTTCTTCCAACTTCGCAAACGCATAGCCGACTTCAGTGACCCACCATATTTGGCATGTTGCCAGTGCGGCTTGCGCGGGCCAATCGAACAGCCATTGCTCACGTGGTTGGTCTTCATAAGCAGCGGTGGCGTCTCCGATTGATTTTCTGACCGTTTCTTGCATGCGATCTTGCACTCTGTTTAACCAGTCTTCAACTTGTCCGCTGCAGTCGATTATTTCGTCCATATCCACTGTCTCGCCGTCATTTGCAAACATAGTTTTAGCGCTCTTGTTATCGCCTTCTTTGAACTGCAAGTTGCACAAACTGTCAAACAGTTTGGACAAATGCGGCGCCACTTTCTCTGGATAGTTTCCGTTTGATAGAATGTTCAGCAAGTCGGCACTCGATACAAAGTAGAACCGTGGGAACGCCAGACGTTTCGTTTCGAGGTATTCTGCCAACGCCTTTTCACAAAGAGCCAACCCACTCTGTAGAACCTCAAGCCTGTCATACAAGCCCTCTTTGTTTGTCGCTTCAATTACATTCGGCGTCTTTTCCGTTTCGTATAGGATCTCTTTGAAGTCTTTGTCGATACCGTCGAAACGAACCGAGTCTTCGGGAAGCTGTCGTCTGATGTCCTCGGATCCGATGAAGATACTCTCAAGGTACGACCAAGTTTTTTGGACTCCGACAAAGATCTGGATCACAGAGTCTGCAGTCGATAGCTTCTTGGTCCACTCTGACACTTCTTCCAGGAAGTGCGCGATGTATTTGGATGACATCATGTTTTGAAGTTGGACTTGATTGTCCTCAAGAGTCTCAATTAACTCCTCGCTGGCTTTGACCAGGGGTACTTCTGTCCTCGGATGTTTGTCGTATTCGAACTCCATAGAAGTCCAAGTTCTGTCCAGCTCTCGAAGCACTTTTTCCATTGAGCCTTCTTTGACTGATTTGTCCACAATTCCTTTGACCTCGTCTTCGTAATTATGCAAGTTCAAGTTCAAAAGGTCAAGGAATGTAGTGTCACTGGACATGACGATCTTGACTCCTGTGGCTTGCATAAGTTCGTTCCAGTGGCGGTCTCGGATTGCCGGGTTCTGAAGCTCTCCTACGGCTCGCAGTGACGTCATTAAGTTTTTCACGGCATTTTCCATTCCAGTGTAGACATCCCAAGCGCGGCATTCTTTGTCCAGACCTAGCAAAAAATGGCGCAATGTTTCTGTGAAACGCTGAAAACAAATAACAACAAACAACAAATGTCAGAAAACAAATAACAATTACAGAGATATGTAAATGATATTTTTTGAATTTATTAAAACTATTTGAATTATTTTAATTTGTTTCAATTTATTTAGATCAAAATTTGAAAGCAAAGACAGCGGTTTGGTGAAAAGCTGAAAAATTGTATTCTGAGCTAAAATTTTTGACTAATTCTAGTAGAAAAACAACCCTTTAATTTTGGTTATTCATCCCAGAATTAAAGTTTCTGCTGTTTACAGCACCTAAGATTAGTTATTAAATTAGGAAAATAAGTTCAAAAAACTAGATGTCAAAAAACTAGAATAAGTTCAAAAAACTAGATTGAAATCAAGTGGTTATAACCAAAAACATAATAATTAAATATGTCTGTGCTTTCAATATTGCAGGCTTGCTTAGTTAGTTGAAAGATCATACATTAAAAATTAAATCAAATTTTATTTAAGAAAATTAGAGTCAATTTTATTGTTATGTCAGTTCATAGATCTTTATTTAAGAATTACATTGAAATTAATTTAAAATCGCAATTTAAAATGGTAAATTAATTAAAATTGAAAGTAATTTAGAATCAATTCTCATAAGTTTCTGCACTTACTTCTGATCTCCTTGGCGAACTTCTTGCACTCCATGTCCATGGACTCGACGTTGATCTCCGTCCACCTGGTGCTGTTCCACTCCTCGAAGCTACTCGTGATCAGGTCCCTCAGGTCCCAACAGTTCTTCAACATCCTCGTCTCTTTCCGACACTGTTTCAACTGACGGTACTCCGGCACATTCACCTTCACAAAACAGATATACAATATACAAAGATTCAACTATACTTTCATATATAATAACTGAAGAACTAAAGATTCGTGGACGAACCTATCTTTAATGTTCCCCCCCCCCCCCCCCCCCCCCCACCCTACCCCTCCTCGTATCATCACAGAACAACCAATTTTTTTTTGTTAAATTTTCTTAATGTCACGAATAACTTCTAAACTGACCTCAAATAGTCCGGCTGATTTGTACAGAGCAGCCATATCATCCTCCAGCTGGGATATTTTGAGGTGTTGCTCGTCCAGTTGTTCGTATGGGTCTGGAGTTGTGTAAGCGAAGGGTGCTGTCTGTCTGAACTCCTCGCGGAACTCATGCTGTTGCACTTCGAATGAGGTGCACTTGCGTCTGATGTTGGCGACCTGGGAAAAACAAGATAAGCAAACGATTGCAATGTCAACTTCAATGCCAATTGAGTAGTTTATGATAATTTGTATCACTTAAAAACTAGTAGACAATGAATCATGCAGAAAAAAATTCAAGAAAAGGATGCTCTTTTGCCAACTAGACGTTTGAAAATGATGCTTGGTCAGGGGGCAAATCCCTGAGGGGAGAGCATTCGCTCCCCCCTCCCCAAACCCGCTACTGTCTCAGAGTTATTTAAGCCTCGCATTCTGGAGCTCTTGTAGTGGTAATTAGTCTTAAAGATCATTGACTCTTAGGAAGAGACTTTACAAAGACTACTTTTGGCTTAATTATCCTCGTACTAAGGCTCAAAGCATTCGCCTGGACGTTTTCAGACCCAATCAATGAACTATAGAGTAATAATTAAGAAGTTTTGCAGGTCTTACTTATTTTTAACAGGAACACTAACTTTTGCAAGAGAAAAAAAATTAATTCTATTCAGCGCCGATTGGTCAAATTTTACTTTTTTTTATATCAAAGAAAAATTTTTCTTTCTAAGACACGGATATCTCTTAATTGACCGATCAGCGTCGCGCTCCAACCATTTTATTGTTTCGGATAAGTTAATTTTAGGTATTGTTACACGCAATCGTATTGTTTCGGCCTGTTCTTACCTCGTCGGCCTGGAGAGGGGCGACATTCTGTTTGACAGTGAATGCGATCTTCTTCGTGTTGTTCCACTGTTCCGGCAACTCCTCCAGTCTCTGATGCACTTCGTCACTCATTTCCTGACCATAGGACTCCAGCAGTTCTATCTTCTCCTTGATCGGCTCAAACATTGTGTCTAAAACGCAACAAAAAATGCTCGATTCTGATTGGCTTTAATTCCCATTTCTAGAACTAATATGTATTGTGGGGAGGATATTAGGTTGATCACCCGATTTATTTTATATTACTCCACTTTACTCCACCTTAAGAGTCAATTAAAATATTATTTATTATTGTTCTGACCATTGAAAACAGGAGCAACTTAGCATTCGGCTGTTTTATTTTTTTGTTTTCCACGCAAAATCAAGTTCCACAAGTAATAGTCAGAATAGGCCAAGTGATATATCATATTAAAGCCTTTCAGTCGTGGTTGGAAATTGTCCCAGTGTTGAGAAAAAACGGTTTGGAGTTTTTGAGATTTAGTCAAACACAATCGAGTAACGCTCTTTATATGGAAATTTACTTTTTTAGACTTTTAGGCTAAAAAACTGATTTTACTATAAATAAAACTACTTTTTGATGTTTCATATAGCGCTTGATTGCCAAAAAAAAATTTCTAAAAAAAATTGAAATTATTGTGCAAAAAAATTAGAAAAAAAAATTCATTTGTTTTTCATTTTTGTTTTTATTTCATTCTTACAGAAAACTGTAGTCGATCACTCACTAAAATTTTACGAGTTCTCAAAACACACCACGCACTAAAAACAACACTAAGATACATTTAAAAAGTTTAAAAAATGTTCCTCATTTCCGTTAGCTTTTTTAAATTTTAGAGCGCAAAATCATTTATGCCATCATTGTAGATTCGTTATGAACTCTGAAACCTTTTTTCAGTTATAACTATTTATGCATTGAACAATCAATTGGTTATTTTTTGTTATGTAAAATGAGAGTGCTTATAGTGCATAGAGTAGTGCAATAATTGTAGACTGACCAGTGGCGGCCTGTCGTTGTTTGACCTTCATGAGGTATGCCATGCACTCCACTAGTCCGTGGTAGTCTCCTTCCGGGATCTCCTTCTCCAGCCCACTGTTCGCATACGAGATGAACTCCTTCAAACTCTCCAGGCTAAACAACAACAAAAACATATTGCTTTTAACAGTAAGTTAATGCAATTATCTTGATTTTATCGTTGGTAGCATCCTTTTAGGTTAATGGATCTGAACTAAGTTAGTTGATCTGATACAGTTCAATTTCACTTTGACATCGAGAACCAATTTTTGATACGTAGAAAATGTCAAAAAAACATAATTAACATAAAAGATTATTAACGAGTAGTATGTCCGAAGTCTCCGATATTGCCAACAACTTGGCAAGGATCAAGTTAACATCCTCCTCCCCCCTAATAGACTAATAGACCAAGTTAAGATCCTCCACCCCAGCGCTTAAATCAAGTTAAATTTGCGAAGCGCTGCATGTAAAATGCTCGATTCTGATTGGCTGAAAATTCCCAACTTAGAACCAAGTTAACATCCTCCCCCCTAAACGTGTCTAGGGGGGAGGATGTTAACTTGGTCCCTTGGCAATTTAACTAAATTTGCAATAAGTTACACACCTGTTGGTGACGTTGTCGATGAGGTGTTGCTTGAGCATGTAGCTCCACTTTTTGATCTCATTCAGGAGTGCCTGTTTGAACGGCTTCGAGTCTATCCTCAGCCAGTTGTCGAACACCTACGGCAGCAAAAACAAATTTATAACATTCGATTATGGTGAAAACTGGAGCCCGTGTGAATACTTTTCCTCTGTATTAATCAAGTGAACGATCGAACCTCCTTCTTCAAAACAAAAATTAAATAGAAATTCAAAACGGTGTCTACAATTAGTAAAATACCGACCCGTATGAAAATGTGGGCGGCTTTTTTCAAATACATCTAGACATCGTTTGAATTTCGTAACTAATTTAACTTTGACAAGATGTTATGAAAATTTGCAGGTTGAACAATTGAGAACTCCCACATTTAGCCATAATAGCATGCAAAGGAATATGATAATGGAAAATGTGTTGTGGACGAGGGGTGGGGGCAGGTTTAATGATCTTGTATCCTTTACTATTCTTTTTCTTAAATACAAGCCTCTTTTTCATGGCATTAAAAATGATTTTATGGTTTGACGGGTGGGTCCCTCGTGCCAGAAGAAAGAGACGCCCAAAAATTTTGTTAATCAATTATAATTCTCCTTTCAAAACTTCAAAAAAATAATCAGGAAAATCAATTCGATTGCGACTGTTTAGAGGACGTTGATTGGCTGAAAATTTTCGCGCATTCGTTAAGTCTGTCAAAACGTTTCCCTCTCTAAACTACAAAATCAAATCTAACAAGACGAGAAAAAGCTTCGCATGAAATAGAAAGATTAGAAAGCATACAAGATCATTAAGTCGAAATGACTCAAGAATTAACTTTTCCAAAAAAAAACTGAAACACTCACTTGGCTTGCACTCATGCTCTCAATGTCCGCGTATGTCTTCTCATACCCATCAATCTGCTCTTTGAACTGTTCCAGAGTGGGCGGAGTTTCCGGCACTTCAGTCTCCGCGTACTGCTCGATCTCTTCTGGAGTGAGCACGTGACCGTATCGCACGAACTGTTCCATGAACTCTTTCCTGTCGTCTGTCCAGAGGTAAGCCAGGTTCTCGAATGAGGCGCGGTACTCGATCGCTTTGTTTGCTCCGGCTGAAAAAGAGTTTAAAATTTCATTTATATAGTTGATGCCAAATTGTTGGCAACATCCGTGTCCTTGAGCAATTTAATCGATCAAAAAACTGCTTTTTATTTTGATTAGACTTTTTGACACACTTTTCAAGCGCTGAAATAAGTAAAAATATAAACTTCTTGGGCCACATTGAGCAGTTTTAGGTTAATCACCTTCATTCAGATTTGCTAACCGAAAAAGACATCGCCAATAATTTCGCTAAAAATAAAGTTTTTTTTTAATTGTTGGTATTATTTGGTCTTTCTTATAATCTACAATAAGTTAATCAACCGAATTTCGTTCATTTTGGCCTCAAAATTCAAACTTTTTGGACGTAGAAAGTCAAGAATTTTTTTTAAATCAAAGAGGACGGGTAAAAAAGAAGCATACAAGTTCATGAAAAAAGAACCATGATTTACAAGTTTTAATAAAAAACGTATTTAACTTTTTTGCTTATTTTGAAAACATGCATTTTTTCTAGAACCAAAGTAGTTTTTGAAGTCTAGATGGATTGTTAAACAGAGAGCATTTTGCGCCAAAAACTATAGCGTTCTTTAAAAGAATGTGGCAGTATTTTATACAATTTAGTAACCTTGAACTTTGTCGTCGATTTCCTGTCGTTTCTCGATGAGTTCGTCCTCGTTTGTAGTTTGGGAGAAGTAATCCTCTTGGTCATTAGTCATGCTCAGCCTCTTGATCAGCTTAGTCAGGCTACAACAGACGCACAAATTTAACAAGGACAACCAGTTAACAAGGACAACCTATTGCCTTCAAAGAACAAACAAACAAAAAATGAAAATTTGTTTTCAAAAATTGTTTCATTTTTTTTTCAATTTTTTGCACAAAGAAGTTTAAATTCTTTTTAGAAAAATTTTTGATGCCAGAGAAGGTCTAAATGTAGCTGTCACAACTAGTCTTCCTTTACTAGACTCAAGTTTTTTCAGCCCAAATTGATAATTTTCATATATAACGAACGTTACTCGGTCGCTTTACTTGCTCGAAAATCGACCGACTAAAAATCAAAAAAATTCACACCATGTTTTCTCGACACTGGGGCAATTTTCAATGATCTCGTTCGATTTAACCTGAGCTTTAACATGATGAATCACTCAACCCATTCCAATTATTATTTGTGATATCTGATTTTGAATGGAAAATTTAAAAAAAACAAGGATAGCCGGTTATTATGCAAGAAGCGCAAAATGTTCCGATCATATTCATAAAAAAAATAAATACAAATTCTTCATAATAATTAGTTCTTCAAATTAGTGAATTTTTTTTTTCATGTTTTGTTTTTCCTTTTTTTGTCGAAGAGAACTGTTGTCGATTATGCCTAATTTACTAACATTTACCGTTGTTTGTGCGTGGTGTGATGAATAAATTTCCACACGCGTAAAAATTTAGTAAATTAGGCAAAATCGACAACAGTTATTCTCAAAAAAAGAAAATTAAACAAAGAAAATAAGAAAAAAAAACTGAAAATGTTTTCTATTTTTCTATTGTTTTTTGAAAACTTTCTTTGTTAGGAAGTGCCAGATAAAGATTTCAAAATCAGTTTTCTAATGGAAATTTTTTAAGCCTAAGTGACATCCCATTATTTGTTCGTTTTATTAGGTTGAAATTGGACGAAAAATCGAAAATTTCAAGCCGTTCTTCTCAGCACTGGTACAAAATTTTGATGAGTTTTAAAAGTCGTTCGAATCAAGACTAAAAGAGCTTCAAGATGATATATCACACAACCCGGACCGATGATTATTTGTGGTAAACAAAAACAACAACAACAAACACCAATACAAAGTTCCTCCACATTTAGCAAATAGTCGTAACAATAAAAAACTAAAACACACCCAAATACAAAGTTCCTCCTCATTTTTAATCGTCGCAGCAAAAAATAAATTTGTACTATGCAACGATGATAAAGATTTGCAATATAAACACAGCGCGGAAAAGTCTCAGATGTTACCTCTACATCAACTGAGCACCATAAATTAGATTCAATATAAATCAAGTTGAAAAACCTATTTTTCACCCGGGCGAATTATGCGAACAAAATTTCTAATGGGAAAAAGGGCATTGTGGTGCTCCGGTAGTGATTTGAACCAGCAATTAAATAATTGCTGGTTGAAATCGCACGTGCGCTGCAATTTGCAAGGTGAGCTCTCGCAATTAAGTCATAGCTTAGTGGGCGCTGGATACATATGCGCTCTTGTCTTGTCAACCTAAATAAATAACCTTCGGGTTAGGCCTCCGGATTGGTTGACTAAAAAAGGCAGAACCCGCTTACAACACATTTATTCTCGCACTTACATGAACTTATCAATAAGTTAAATTAACACAAAAAAGTTATCATCACAGGTCTAACGCAGATGCCAAGCTGCACTTCGCAAGCATAAAAAACAACGGCAAAAAGTAACTCTCAAGGCAAAATAAGAAAAGGCAAGAAAATACATTAAAAGTACATTGTCATTTATCAAATCCCCCCCACCAACAGAAAAAGATTGCAGCTTGAATAACTTATCATGTTTCAGCTCAGGGCGTCTATGAAACATGTCATTCGAACCCTATTTTTTGATATAGTATGCACAAAAACGTTGCAATTAATATTGCGAGTTTGCTAGAAAAAAAATGTGGACTGACGGTATACAACTACACGCGCAAGCTCGCTGGCGTAAATATTTGTAAAATACCAAAAAGGTTTCAAACCTACGGCCTGAAAAAAGATTCTTGACTCAAAATGACTTATATTACCCACCTGAACACATCATTTAGTAGACTCTCGACCAATTCGTAGAATGTCTTAGGGTCAATTGAGGACACTTGTTCAGTCTCCATGTCACTGTCCAGAGAGGGCTTGAACAACATCTCCTGTCTGGTCAGCTCCAGCTGGATCTCAAACAGCACCGCGATATTCTTCCCACTGTCTATTACAAACACAAAAAAAAATCACATCCATTTGACATAATAATATCCTTAATTCTCTCAATTCTCTGAGATATCTCGCCACATTAGCCTGTAATTCGAAACGTTTATTTTGACTAGAAAACAAGAATATAGAAGTGGAAATATTCCGCGGTGAATTTAGCTTTTAATTCACAGTTTCAATATGCCTTTGATTTTCAAATTAAAAGACTGAAGATTAACTCAGATCTTCATTAAAGCATTCAGTAAAAATATCAGGATCCGATTCGACTATTAACATATACAAATTTTGGACCTTAAAACGAATTTCCCTCTTTTGCAAAAAAGGGAATAGTTAGTTAACAATCCAGCTATTTAAACAATTTCAAGTGATTTGATTGATTTACCCAAATTGTCGAGGAAGTAGTCCAAACTGGTGTTCATGCAGTCGAAGAATCCCTTGACGACCAAAGCGTCGACCACGTCAACATACGCCATCCAGTCATTGCCCTTGTCATTATGCACTTTGAGCAGCTCTTTATTTTCGGCCACTAGAGCGTGGATCTTCTCTCCGTCTTGTTTGATCAAGTCAGCCTTAGCTTTGAGGGCGTTTTCGCGACCATGGATATCCAATAGGGAGTCAACCTTGCCCTCCTTTCGCTCGAAGAGGGGACTCTTAGCCCAGACCGACATTATCTTCTGCATGTCGGCTATGTTGTCCTTCGACTTCTGAAGACGCTTTTCGAGGTCGTGAATCATGTCACGTGTCTGCTCGATGTACTCCCAGAGACCTGAAAAAAAACAATATCAATATAGAACAATTTCTAATATTCCAATAAAAGAAGCAAAAACTATTTTGACAGCAAAAATATACGGTTCCAATACCCTTGCTTATCGCTAGGGTAAAAACGGTATTATAAAAAATGAATAATTACGCATAGAAATCATAAAATTACATTTAACCAAAATTACATTGATAACAAATAACGAGCGCGTACAAAAAAGAACATCGAAACAAGTACATACAATAACAATAAGCATACCAGTTGAATGGGGTGGCGATATGGCCATAGGCAGCATTGCCAACCACATCAAACAACTAGAGGTATCGACCCCCAAGTCAAGTCGAGCTTCAAATTCAACCACATTTCGCAAAAGTAACTCAAGTTGGTCAATCAAGCTGCGTGAAAGTTTTTTGTAGGGGTGGGGTTAAGTGTTTTTTTTTTTAATTCAAGCAATTTCTAGCAATTGTAGCTTGAATTGGTAATAAGTTTTTTTTCTAAAGTTTTCAGGCAGTTTTTAGTTTTTTTTGTAGTTTGGAGCCATGTCTACCTACACAATAAGCTTGCGTAAGGAAAAAGGACTCAAAAGTTTTTTAAAAACTAACCGGGTGCAACCCAGGTCAACTGGTCCTCCGCTTTCTTCAGCTGGGCATCAATAGTTGCCAGCTCATCTTCAATGAGAGGCTGCTCATGTGTCTCCTGTGTGTCTAGAATCTTGTTGTACCACTTCACAGTGACGTCCAGGTTCTGCAGGTACTTGATGTACTTATCCGTCTCTTCGTAGAAGTTGAGCGACTTCTCTGGAATGTCCTCTCGTTCCTGCATCTTCAGGTACTTCACTTCACGCATCACCGCAATCAGCTGAACAAACAACAACAATGTCAGAAAAAAATTATGATACAAGGATTAAACTTGAACTGCATCTAATGATGTTTTCTGAATGGTTTCTTGGAATTCAGAGGGTCAAATGCAAATTAAATATGAACCAAGGAACTAAAAAGGTGATTCTCATCAACTGAAATGAAATTTGTTGAATTCGTCTCAGGAATTATAGAAAATGTTTGTCGCAATGTAACAAAAATGATAGATGACACGTATAAGTATCTCACCGTAGAAGCCTAAGGAAAATGATCGCAATCTTGAAAAAACGGCAAAAATTTTTGATCGAATTGACAAGTCTTTAAAAATCCAGTAATTTAAAAAGCCAAATTTTACCATTATTTTTCATGGCTGTGATACATATGAGGAAATATAATTATTGTCATGAATTAGACTTCAGCACAAACTTTTGACAGATAAAGCTGAGCTTTGCACTACTTGTGATGCAAAATGAATGTCGAATGAAGCAAATGAAGAAAAACCAAAAAAAAAATGAAAAAAAAAACTTCAAAAAGCCTATTTTAGGTGAAAATCAAAAAACTGCAAAAGCCAAAAAAAACCTGGAACAACATAACCTATACCATGAAAAAACTACAAGAAAATTTTTGAAGGCCGAAATAAGCAAAACTTTCAAAACATTCCTTTCTACGGGAAATAAACCGACAAAAATAAGCAAATAAACTTCAGTATGAAATTTAGGGTTGCAAGAAGAACAGGGCTCGAATGGAATCGAACCACTGCTGGGCTTTGTCGTTTTAAGAATGTGTCTTACCACAGCGCAAGTTAGCAAAATGCTACTGGAATTTGAACTTATAGCAAATTAAGTAAGAAATTGTATTATTTTCACGTGCAAATTCTGTGAACGAAGTTATGTACGGGAAAAAGAATAGTAACCGCTTATAAGCACCTTACCTATTGCAAAGTTAACAAAATTTGCATCTATACTTAGAGACCTGTAACCTTTTTTGTTGATACAAGTGTGATTGATTTATTGCCCCTCACTCAAAGATGGGTGGTTCCTAAATTTTATCCTTTATTTTAATTGTTACGACTTGCGGAATAGATTGGCGCAATAACTATGCTTGCCTGCTTTTTTATTCAGTCCAATATTAACTTTTCAATTGTATATTATCATAAATTTTTGATGAATATCTGAAAAACATTGATACCCTGAGCTCAAAATTGAAAACATAACCAAAAGAAAACCAATAAAAAACTATATATAAAACTTGAAACCCTTGGAGAGTCAAAACACAGACGATTCTAGAGCTCTTTGAATTCAAAGACTCTTTTAAATTGACAGTTTTTGATAAAATTAACCCAATTTGAGGAAGCTGGATCAATAGGTAAACATTTTATTCCACTGGGAAAAACAAAACTTCAAAAACAAATTCTGAAACTAAAATATTCACATTTTTTGCGCCATTTGTATTTTTATTATTGAAGAGTAAAATTGACTTCCTTTTAGCAAATAAAAATTTTATTGATTTCAAAAAAAAACCCAAAAAAAATAGCTCGAAAAAAATCAAATTTACGCACAGACAAATTTTGGAACTTTCCAAAAATATTAAAACAAAAAATAATGGATACATCAATTCTTCTATTAAAACTTAAGAAACATTCTGACCATTTTTTGTTATGTACGTGCGATTAAAAACGGCTCAATTTTTAACTGGGAGCGTGTGCGGCAAAAAAAAATTGAAATTGATTAAAGGCAATTAAGTTGTTCCGAAAAACTTAATACTAGATGATAAATAAGTCTTCTTTTACATCACATTGCGTGTTAGGTCAAAGGTTTGAGTTGGATAAAAACAAAATTGCTACAGATACTTTACAGGGCAGCCGGATTATTCAAGGTTCTGTCAAAATTTACATATTCCATCCAATTTTGAAAATCTCAATTAAAAAAACACAGAAGCAAAAATCTTAAGTTTGATCGTTGAGTTGACATTAGGCAAAAAATGATGAATACAAAACTTTCTCAAAATTTCAACAGAATTATTCCGATGCAATTTATTTTGCAAAGTTTATTTGAACGAAAACTCTACCCCAAAATTAGTCATTTTGGTTTCTTTAGTGATCAAAAATTACTCTAGACCTAATGAGTCAATTGATGAGCAAATTACATCAAAGTGAGCGTCTTATACAGCTGAACAAGGTTTTATAAGGTAAAGTTCTAAGCAAATTTCGTTCTCATCACTTTGTCTAATCTCAACCCAGTTTGAGAAAAACGCGTTTAAATTTTCAAGTTTTGTTCAGTATGTCCAGATAACTTAAATCAGTACGGTACCCTTCGCCCGCTATTTAATTTGAATCGAAGCTGCTTAGCTCTGCGTGTGAAATACTCGATTCTGATTGGCTGAAATTCCAACAAAAAATCAACTTAAGATCCTCCTTACTAAAACGTTTTCAGGATGAGGTTGCTCAGAAAAACCTTCTCGTTGAACTTAGAATACCCGGATGAGAGAGAGAGAGAGAGAGAAAGAGAGAGAGAGAGAGAGAGAGAGAGAGAGAGAGAGAGAGAGAGAGAGAGAGAGAGAGAGAGAGAGAGAGAGGAGGGAGAGAGAGAGAGAGAGAGAGAGAGAGAGAGAGAGAGAGAGAGAGATGTCTGACCTGTGGGTCGATGTTGACAGAGATGTGTCTGTTCTCTTCAGATCGGAGCAGCACTGGCTTGTTCAAGTTGAAGTCAGTCTGGCTGTCCACTTTTTGCACCCACGCCGCATACGTGTCCTTCTCGTATCTAAAAAAAATAATAAGAATCACAGTTAGAGCTGAAAAATAGTTACAATTAGAACAAGCATCGCATTTTTCATTTCAGGGAAATAACTTTTCACAACACCAGAGACATGAATAGCAACTCGAGATATCAGCTATCTTGTTCGCTCTTCCTATGGAACCTTGCGCCAAAATGATGACGATGATGCAAACTTCCCCAATATTGTGATAGATGTGGAAACAGAGATCAGTGTCGACTAGATTCCAATCATAATTCAAGGTAATCAATTTGACCTCCAATCGTGAGATTTCTCTCAGAACTTATAAGAATATCGATAGCGCGTGAACTTGATTTGATCTTAATAAATACCTCTGCTATTGTTTCATTTACTGTTCATGCGACCTAATCTGCCTTTTCTGTTCTTTTTCAATCAACTTGTGAATATTTACTGATATAGGTTTTGCTCACACTCTCTGATTATTTCGAAATATGACCTTTTAAAAAATGAACTAGAAAAGCTACTCCAAACATCTTTGGTCTTCATAGCATACCGCGTAAAACCATGCGTTGTAACACAAAACTGATGCTTATGTGAGTTGGCAGAAAAGGAAAAAGATCCCTGCCATATTGCGTGAGGCCTGTCGAAATTGTTTTTTTTTCGCTCAATTTGTTCACTCACTTGGAGAGCAGAGCCATCATCTCCTCGTATTTCTCCTCCATCTCTTTGGCCCGGTCACTTGCGAACACACTTAAACAGGAGCATAAAAAATTATAAGTTCGATCATATTAGAAGCCGAAAAGTACAATCTCATCAAATTGATGAAATCGCAATCGGTGTCAATATCGGTTTAATGAATACTTTAAATTTTCGCTAGCAGAAAATCTTAAGAATTTGGCTTCTCCTTAATTCATAATTTAAAATGCAAATCAAAATGGTTTTCAAAAAATATATATATTTTGAGGCGATGTAACCAGATAACCATTAAAGTTAGTAGAAACTTATTGATTAGAACTTGTGCTGTCTTATTTGACTGAAAATGTTAACAAAATGGAAATTAGTCAGTTTATTGGGGTTTTTGGTTGGTAGTTCACTGAGCTTACGCTTCCAATCCTTGTCGGCCACTAAAACGAAGGAACCGGTTACAATCCAAATTGAAAGGTCAATATCAAGTAAAGTGTTTTGTTATCAATTGCAAATTAGAATCACAGAAAAACTTCAAAACGTAAGAGAAGAAATGCAAACGCCGTTTCCGATAAATTTGAAGGGCATAGAAGTTTCTTCGGGGACTGATCTATAATTTATGGCCCAGCTATCATAGTGGAATCCAGATAAAAAAGAAGCCTTCAACAAGCCTTCAACTTACGGGTTGGTTCTGTTCTCGAAGAAGGAGTGGGGTCTTTCCAGTCTCTGGCGCATTTCCTTACAGAATTTCAGCTGTCCAGAAACACTGGGCATGTTCTTGTGCACCTACACAAAGAAAAAAAAACGTTACGGAACTTAAGCAGTTTCCTTCCCTGATGACTAAATTAATCAGGCGGTGGCAGGATTTTAACCTATGGCCCTAAATGCTAGTAATCGCTCTTTTAAATTCATTGTCTGAACCACTTGACCACACCGCATTTACCAAAGTTGGTCCAAAACTTGATTTAACTAGTTAGGTGGTAGTTACAAGACATCAATGGGATCTTCAACGTACCTGTGGATCTGCATCATCGGCCTTGGTCGATTTCATCTGGGCATCGTACACCTCCTTGGCCTTGTCCAGCTCCTCGTGGAACCTCTCAACTATTTCTGGCAGTCGTGGCTCAAAGTCCTTCTTGATCAGCTTCCGGTCCAGAAGACCACCGAAGACATCGATGAGCTGCAACACATTCATTTGTCACCAAAATCATAAGAAACTCCGCAACTGATTTCTACGAATCATTGTTCAGCAATTTTGAAATTTTAAATTACAAAACTAAAAAAGCCAAAGGCGTGAGTATGGACGAGTTTAATCTTTTGTGTTGATAAGGATTCAAATATCGTCATAAAAAGTGACAAAACTATTTCAAAGTTAAGCGTCGAGTACCCAAAGGTTAAAAGAACCAGGGGCGGATTTAGGGGGGGGGGGGGGGTCGGATGCTTTTCTCTCAGGGATTCGACCCCATGCCGACCCAAAGGGTTCCCCTTTGTACTATTTTGAGATATCCACTTTTGGCTGACTGACCTTAAAAATTTTCTAAAGGCGCCTTTGGCGCCAATATAAACTAATTTTCAGGGGCGAGCGCGCGCCGAAAAAATGCAATTTTTTGGTCAAAATTTTCTAAAAAGTGCCTAAAAACGCCTTTTTTTGGCCTGTTTTTCCAAAAATTTTCCTGCAGCGCTGAAATTTTGACCAAAACAGGGACTTTTTACTGCTTTTATGGTTGACCTAAAAAAAGGCCGAGAAAATTTTCAAAATTTTTTTAAAAATCCGCCCCCCCCCCCCCGAGAAAATCCCAGATCCGCCCCTGAACAGAACATCTGAGATTTGATACCCCGGAAACTTCCGCTTGTTTTGGCTCCAGTTAAGACCCCTCACTTTTTTTTGGTTTTTGAATTATGATTTTTTGCAATGATATCTGGTCGGTAGTGGGTGACCACTTTTGTCTTCAAGAATGTCTCAATAGGTACCTTGAATGAGCTCTCGATGTTGATGCAGTCGTCGAATGCCTGGCAGACGATGTCACCCAGCCTCCGGTCCAATTCATTCACGCGGGTGGTGAACCGTTCAAAGTCATGGTGGAATTCCTACACATGAACAAAAGCAACAAGATTTGAACACTTGTGAACGATGAAAGTAAACATACTTTTATATTATTTAGCAGAAAATGTTTAAAATGTAGCCAACAGACAGTTGTAAAAGTCTTAATAAACTCGGGGAAACCAAAAAAACTATCATTATTAGTTAACCTTGTAAAACCCCTCATTAAACTACAAAATTAATGCTTATGGGGGCGTGTGGTCAAAGAAAACAAGCCCTTAGTTCATTGAGATAAAACACTACTCACGGGCAGTTGGTAGTCGAGGTTGTCGTAGGTGTTCTCTGTGAATATCTTGAAGCACTCCTGGAACTCCTCGAAGATCTGCATGACATTCTGGGTGAGCATCTTGCCCTTCAGACCCCCTATCTCCACCTTCTCCAACTTGGTAAACTCAATCGCTGTCTCGTACAGGTACTGGAAACAAGGAAAAACAAACAATGTACGAATTATAGAAACATACCTATTAATTGTAAAGAATTGCTGAGTCGTAGTTTTAAGCGGCCCATCTAAATAGCCTGACTTCACGAATACACAAATAGAACTGGTTCAAGCTATCTTGATACACTGAGGCGAAGATAAGCTTCGCATCACTTGCGATACAAAAATGAATGACAATGATTAAAATCAAACGAAAAAAAAATAAAAAAAAAAAACACTTCAAAAAATTGTTTTTGTCATTAAAAATTGCAAGAAAAGCTCAAAATTGGTAGCAAAAAAGAAAATACCTGCGCAGAAACCTTTCATGTCAAAAGAATTCTAAACTAACGAAAAGAAATATAAGCAGACAAATAATAAGCAGACCATTTTGGAAACGGAATATTCCCCGTTTGAAAAAAAAACAGGTTCTGATCAGATTCGAACCAAAGACCTTTACCGCTCCAGGCTTCTTCCTTACCTCCAGGCTAAGTGTGCATGAGATCAGGGGCGGATGTAGGATTTTGTCGAGGGGAGCGGATTTTCGAAAAATTTTCGAACATCTTGTCGATTTTTTTTAGGCCGACCAAATTGATTTTGTGAGTTCTCCTAAATCACTATAAAAACCCAATTTTGACCACCCAAATGCTCTGCGCTGCAGGCAAAAATTAAAAGCAATTCTTGGAAAATGTTGACCAAAAAATCGCGTTTTTTGGGCGCGCGCTTCCCTCTCAAAATTAGTTTATATTGGCGCCAAAGGCCCCTTTAGAAAAATTTTAGGGTCGGTTGGCCAAAAATGGATTTCTTAAAAAGTACCAAAGGGGGACCTGTGAACATGATTTGTAAGAGGGTAAAAGTCTAGTACCCGATTGCAAGACCCTTGCTCATCGCAAGGGTAAAGGTCACAAAAATAACTGAGTAACGCAATAGGAACTTACTAAGATCCTTAATAAGTGAACGTAGACTCACCAGGACAACTTCGATTCTCTCTGTGAATCCATCGAATCTGCTGAAGATAAGCGAAGGGGGGAAGTCCCACGCCTCCACCTCCTGGCCCTCCTCAAACATGCCCTTCACATCCTCCTTGTACTTGAAGAACAGTTCCTTCCAGTAGTGCAGATTGTCTATGCACTGCTTGATTCGGTCAGTAGCTTCCTCTGGCTCAGTGTGGAACACTTCGAAAGGATCCAGGAACAGCCGGCACTGAAACATATAACAATCATCGCGCTCGTTCTAGCCAAGAGTTTTAAAACAAGAGCGATAAACCAAATTTCTTTAGTCAAGCAAACTTAGAATAACAACCAGACTGGCGATTTTTTTTGTCCGAAAAATAAAATGATTGACAATTTTTCAACTTTCGAAGAAAAAAAATAAATCACATAGAAGCTCTTTGAATTTCAAATACTGTTTATGATTTGCACTTTTTTCCTGAATATCTAACATTTCGAGAAACCTGGATGAAAATTTCGAGAAACCTGGATGAGAACTTCGAGAAACCTGGATGAAAATTTTGAAGCTAGATGTTCGCATTTCTACACTTGCTGTTGGACAAAAATCCGACCAACAATATTTCAAATGTTTTCGTTTCAATTTTTTCTAACTTTCACAAACTTTTAAACCGTCGGTATAGCATTAACTTAGTTGGAACTCAACTAACCTTCCAAATACGGTTACTAATAGCTATCTGTAACACCGATAGTGAGACTCTGCTCTGTCTAAAATGTTGTAAAGAGTTGCTCATTCTTTCTTGGCGAACCATTTGCAACTGTTATTTACGACACTAAATAGTTGTTCGGAAAACTTTCGTGCTACCTTAAGAGTGGTCTCATATGATATATAATTTGTCCCCGTTTGATGTTTGCTTAAGCTAACTGATTTTGCGTAGACAAAAACATATTTAAGGCCTAAATTTTTCCTCACCTTCGGCGGTTGGAACCAAAACGTAGACAAACACTCTAATTATACTTCGAAATCTTATCCTCTCGTCAACTTTGGATCCAACTCTGGCGTAAACCTTTTCAATCAGACAAATCAATAGTTATTGTTGCTGTTGTTTATCTTATTTACATGTAGTGATGTCTTGTTATAGTAAATTTGTTTGTTTGTTGTTTGAATTGTGTTTAAGACTTACCACTTCGATGATGAGGTTGTTTATCTCCTGCATCAGCACAATCAACCTCTGGGGGGCCCGGTAGTACTTGGAGTGCACCCACACCAGGGCCACTACTCGCATCATCGGCTCCATCAGGGGTCTGCACTCGTTGAATTCCACCCCCTCCAAGTCCTCAAAGTGTCGCTTCAGGGGGCGCAGGTGCAGCGAGATGTCTTGCGCCTCACTCAGGGCTGAAAATAGAACGAAGGGTTAAAAATTCAGGGCTAAAAAACTAGACACCTAAAACTGTGAGGTCATGGTAACCTTAATAACATTTAAAAACTCTTTAACTTTCCAGGCTATAACCCAACTTCTAGATAACTTAGTACAATCGGCCAAAAATCAAAGAAAAGATTTTTCAACAATGTTTTGGTTGCCTTTTGCATCACAAGCAAAAAAAACGAATCGACCAAAACAGTTCTAACTTCTCATTTGAAAATTTTTTAAATAAAAATGACAAAAAAAACTGGAAACATCGGGAAACTATCACCCGACCTAATTAAGAATTTTTTGTAAAAATTTGGTGGGCTGACCTGCAACTGTGTCTCTGAAAATGCGTTTGAATGCCTGATGGTAGCTGCTGTCTATCTGCTTCAGAGTCTCCATCATCCGTCTCACTTTCTTGTCTCGCAGCTGAAGAAAAAACATGCGGCTGATTGTTTAGATCATTTTATTGACAATATTCAGAATAATGACCAAGATTAGAAACGAAGCCTGAATATCTTGATTTTTTAAAACTAAATAGCAAGACTTTCCAAAAATTGAGTTATGACGATTTCCAAGAATTCAGAGTTCTTAATTACTCTAAATTTTTTTAAATATTTTTCTTTTATCTTAAAAAGATATTTCTCTTTTTTGTATTACAGAAAATGGGCTCTCAATGTCTGCATAGTTCAAAGAATCTCCCCACCAATCCTTTAACGTAGGCAAATCAATTTTCACTCATAGGAATTGGATAATTAAAAAAAACACAGTAGAAGAATAGCAACTTTTTCAATATCCACAACTTACCTGATCGTAGATGTTAGCCAAGTTTTTGGACTTCTCTTCCCAGAATTTAGTTTCCACGAATGGGTTTGGGTTCAAGTCCGCTAAAAGCGGAGCCGAGGAGTCGGTCTTCAGGATGTCTCGGATCTGGTGGGTCCATTCGATGATGATGCCCTCGATGGCATGGACCACAGGACGATCCCTGAAAATTTCCAGTTCAAAAATCACAAAATGAGGGATATAAATGTAGCTGGAAATATTCTCGCGATCTGTCTTAAGAACTCAAATAAAACTTGGAAGTTTTTTAAAGCAATTTTAGAACAAGTCGATATCTGCTCCTATAAACTTGGTTGGACTATCAATTTAGTGCAGATGACACCATGCTGTTTTGGAAGAACTTGTGACAATGTTCAAAAAGATCTAAGAAATCTTGTTGCTTTTTTTTGAAATGTCATCTTCCCCGAATACCGTAACAAACATGTTTAGTTAATTTGAGAAAATTGTGATTAATTATACAAAAAAAAAGAATCAGGGAACTGACTCTGGCTCAAAGTGTTCCATCCGCTCTGTTCCAGCTGGCATGGGGAGCAGAGTGGTGCCTTTGGTGAGTCCATTCACAACATGCACTTTGTTCTTCATCCCGTAGCAGTGTCTCACTAAGTCGTCCGAGATCACTTTCGGCCACTCGTCGTGATTTCTCTCATTCGCCATCAGAGGAAGCACAATCTAAACAATAACAAATGCGATCATAAAATACTTTACCAATGGGTAACAGTAGCCGAACTTAATTTCTTTTCTAAACGAACATTTTTGTAGCACCGATTCAAATGAACAACGTGACATGGATGGAAACCGGTCAGTTTTTTCTCGACCCGAACCATCCCGACCGATGACTTTTTTCACGCGTTGTGTCACCGGTCGTCCGAACAAAATTGAAAGTTTAAAAAACGTTGTTTCAGAAACCTTTAGTCAAGAGACGTAACTTAAAATTACTTCAAAAATGAAGTGTGTATTCGCAGTGGCTTCTTTGAGAACCACTTAACTTTCCAGCTTTCAGTGTTGAATTATATATGTTTGGCCAAGTACGCTTTATTTTTGAACACTTTCAGCAGAAACAACTAAAAAAAAAGTTGCGGACCAGCTAGTCTATGAATTAAACAAAGGTGATAAAAATGGGGAAGTTGGGAGTGTTACATCATCGACGAATGAGTTGAGTTGGTCGAGGGGTACAAGAGACAGATCGCCGTAGATGAAAGAGGTCTTGTAGTTGTCCTTCGTCACCCGATTGGCTACATTTCGCTTTAGATAGAACAGCGTCTTCGATTTAGTGGACGTCGGCCAGTCAAGCGACACTTGCAGGGCTCCTACACAAACACAGGATCGGTCATAAACTTAAACTTAAGATCATATATTTTATGAGAGAAAAAGACCAACATATAAAGTTCAGCTCTATAATGAGAACCGCTGCTGTTGTTAATGAGTAAAGCAGCGCTAAAGCTGAGTTCAAGCCAAAATTATGGCTTTTTCATTCGAAGTATGCCAGTCTCTTTAGGTTCAAGAATTTGACACAAGCAAAGAGCATAAATATCGTATACTAAAAACCTCTGATTTGTTGTTTTACTACTTCAACACTGCCTTTTGCTTTAAAAAAAGTAAAATTTTGTCTAAGGAAATTGTGCAATATTACATATTACTAAATATTGTAGAAAAATTTTTAGTCTAATCATTCAGATGTTACGTTTAAAAAAATTTTCTGCTTTTTCTTACACACCTGCGGCATTGAGTGTGAACACAATTTTGTCCTGTTCCTTTGTGTCGAAGAAGGTGAAGATGAGGTGTGCGTTCTCATCCACATTGATTAACTTGGCCCACTTGTCACCCTTCAACTTCATGGCTTTCAGAATGTACTCCTCGAAGTACAGGAATCGGACATCCTAGAACAGAAAGGCTCAAATTTTTTAGACCAGTTTAAAGCCTGCTTAAAGGTTAATGTTGCAGACTCGTTTGAAGGCCGAAGACTTGAAAAATCTCGTGTTCGATTATTACACGAAGGCTAATCGAAACAAAGATAAATAAAGAATTTTTCTCGGGCCCACTGCAAACGGACCTGAAGGTTTAATGACGTTGCTTGATACCAATAAAAAATAATTCAAATTTAAATTATAAAAATAATATTGATGAATTATTACGAAGGAAGTTAAATTAAAAACCAGGTGCCCTGTCGGGATTCGAACCTACCTCGGTGGGATCTCCTGCCAACTGGGCCTTCTCTTGACCCTCGTCATCATCCGCCATTGTGTTGGGCTAGATTCAAATTCTTTGGCGAAACAAATTAATATTCTTTTTGTCACGTCTAAACAGAAGGAAGCAGGGCAAAATTAAAACTGTTTTCACTAATTGGCTACATGATTTCTGGATTCTTAACCTTAGAATTAGAGTAATACCGATAGACCTGAAAAAAAAACTTTTTCTCAAACCAAACTGCATCACAAATGTTCGTGAGACTAAAAAAATTTTGCTTCTTTGGTTATGTTGAAGCAAAAAAATGCAGCAAAAAAAATTCTTTGATTTACTTTTTTTTCCGGTGATATATTACTCCTCTTCCAAAAAACCCCAATTCCATAAACAGATGTATGTAGCAAAATGGCAGATAAATGTACTTACTTTCGCCGTGTTTTTGGTGATTTTCAGTTTTTCAAAAGCTGCTGATTTAAATCTTGAGCAGTCAATTTGAATGTAATTTTTGTTCAGCTGGTTGCTAAGACTTAATTGCTTAGTAGCAGATTAGTTTTACCATTATTATACTAAATATTTTCGTTAGTTTGGATTTTAACTTCAATTAGAACTGATGGTTTAGTCAAATGGCACGTTTTTAAATCAAGCCAAATAAATACGCAAAAACGTATCAGCAGTCTTA
Source organism: Symsagittifera roscoffensis (assembly GCF_963678635.1). NCBI lineage: Eukaryota > Metazoa > Xenacoelomorpha > Acoela > Convolutidae > Symsagittifera > Symsagittifera roscoffensis. The sequence goes on from NC_087070.1 coordinate 806,190, forward strand.
ATACATAGACGCCAGGTGTACATGTTTGGAGCTTTTTTTATAACATTGATGTTAAAACGCAAATCGTTGTTCAAAGCACGTGATTATTAAACAATTCATGTATTAGATGTGCCACATAGATTGAAGAGAAACGTATAAACAAAAATGTGGTATGATATTTTTTGTCTAACTGCGTCTGTTCTGAATGATGCAGATCATGATTGAAACTAACCTCAGCGACCTCAGACAAACTTTTCACGCGTAACAAAATAGAAAAGACAAAAATAGCCAAAAATGAAAAAATTGTTTTTCATTGGATGACTGCGATGTTGAGCCTATTTTAACAGGCGTTTTCGTTTTCTCTTGGGTCATCTAGTTTTCTTCCCGCCTCAAAATTAGGGTACGGAAAAAAATCAGATTTTCTTTAATAAATTTAGTCAATTTGCATGGAATAGTTTGTCAATCACAAGAAGAAATTTCTCAATTGCAGTGTATCCTGCTTCTGACATATTTTTCACGGAAGCAAAGTTGACCTTCGCATACATAAACGAGCAAACAAAACAAAATAAGATTAAGAGAGAAGCTCAAATTGCTTCAATCTTTTTTGAAGTTAGGGAAGCTTAGAAAGAAAAAAAAGAAAGCCCCTCACCTAAATCAAAATAAGGATAGCCGGTTACTGTGCAAGTAGCACAGAATGTTTCGACCATAGTCTGTAAAAAATAACAAGTAAAGAAGTTCTTTTCCATTTAAGTAGTTTTACTCCGTGGTTTGATAAAAAATCTGACGTAAAACTGAACTTTTGCCATAATCGACACTCATAGCAATATAGACAAACAGAACAACAGATTTTGAAAAAAATGACAAGAAAACCAAAATCATAAAAAGTTAAAAACAAATTTTTAAATTTTTTTTGCAGAATTTTCCATTCCCAAAATTTTTGATTCTCAAAATGGCATTTAAAATCTCCAAAAACTAATGTACTCGAGGAATTTAAAGCATCAATTAGATTTTGTAAACGCCCTATATCAAGCATAAATAAGCGTGGTCGCTCGCTTTACTAGCTCGAATTTAGACGAAAAATCAAATACTCCAAACCGGTTTTTCTCGAATCACGACTGAAAAAACTTCAATATGATATAGCACTAAACCCACCAGTCCAATGATTATTTGTGGTACCTGATTTTGCGAGGAAAACAAAAAAAAACACAAAAACACACCCGAATACAAAGTTTCTCCCCATTTTCAATGGCCGGAACAATTACCTAAATAGTAGAAAAAAAACAATTAGCTGAGAACGATTAGACATTTCTTCAATTAAAAGAATGACTTTAAAAGACTTTAAGGAATTGCAATAACGAGGCTAGGTAGTATGACGCTCGCTTCAAGTTGTTGTCTGATTGTAATCTGCATCATTCAAAAATTACACGGAGGCGAACGGGAACTTCGCACCACTTGCAATGTACCAAAAAAAATTACCGCAAAGTAGCAAAAACATGAGTCGCGATCTACTAAGTCGGAAAATGGTTTGAAAAAATATATATCAAAAGGTACTAGATATACAAACATTTTCATGAGTTTGTCTCTTATGAAATTCTTTTTGAGAAAAAGAACTGTCAAAGAAACAACTACCAGCAATAAATTAACACAAAAAAAGGTTTACGAAGTGGTATCTAAGCTAAAACAATTTCCGTGGACACACCATGAGTAAAAAAACTTTGCCATTAAACTTTTTTGAAACTTAAAAGTTTCATTGTTCCGCATATCTTGCGAAGTAAGCACCAGCGCTTATTAAAAACTAAATTAGTGTAATATAAGGCAACTAAGCTAATATAACATCGGCTTAAAGATGTTTACCAAAAAAAAATCTCTTAAGCAAAAAATTTAGACTAAATCTTTGTTGATATACAAGCAACATAAAAACACACTAAAATAATTAAATAAAGTCAGCCGTTTCAGGAAAGTTATAAACATATAGAATAAAAGTCATATTTAAGAGGTTTAAGCTGATCGCTTAAAAAAACAGAACGGAACCTATGCCGACAGTAACAAAGACCAAGACCAAAAGTTACAGCAAAAAGTAAGGTCCACCCGGGATTCGAACACCGGACATTTGAAGCCTGAAGCAGGCGATGAATAACTAAATAAAGTCAGCTGCTTCACGAAAGTTATTAATGTTTTTATAAAAAGCACGGTCAATTTTTCACAGATTTCCATGAGGAAAACTCTAGCTCCCGATTACATGACACGTGTTCTTGCTAATATTAAGTTTGATGAAAGTCAGTTTGAGACTCTAAAATTTGCTTCACTTCACCCGATATGCGTTTATTTGTCTATCGTAAATAATTCTAGAATTTTCTGTCAAATTTAAAGGTAAAAACAATTGCGGGCAAAAAAATTTCGCCTATGCATTGAAACCTTTGTTAAAATCATGAATACATTTCTATATCTTCACTGGATTTAACAGCTAACCTTTATCTCCAAGACTAAATGATTCAATTTAGAAGAAAGAAATTCAAATTATGGAAGCTTTCAAAATCAAACTTCGGTTAAACCTATTGTACATTATGGTAAACTATTCTACATTTTTCTCATCTTAGGTCTTTTTGAAAAACGGTAACCCTGTTAATCCTGTTGATCTAATATACTGATTAGATTGTGTTGAGTTCTGTTGATCTAATATATTGATTAGACAAATCATATTTTGAAACTGTATCCGGCTCTTACACATTACGAATTTCTGTTGACGAAAACTTCTTTCAATGAATTGTGTCCTAGTCTTACAAAGGTACTTCTACTGGATTAAATGGGAGAAATATTTTCAATTTTTTAAACTGAAATCCTTATTTTTCCCAAATCTTCTCCACTTTTGAAGTTTTTAAACTTTTTTCTGTTATTGGTCGAACTTCTACGAGTCTGTTGAACCGCCTGGTTACATCTAGACGAAAGATGAACAGTCCTCTTTGCCGAGCGTTAGAAAAAATGGACGACAGTTCAATTTTTTCGCTTCATTGAGATGCACCATTCTGTTCTCATTAACATGCTGATTCAGTCAACAATTACTACCAAGTTCATTTCATTTGTATATAATTTTTCCTTGAGATATCTTAGTGTCAAATCCAAATTTGACAATTTTGAAAATTTAGGCGTCAGTTTTTTTTTAATTTTAAGCCGCTAAACTTCCAGGGTTGGAAAAGCTCAAAAGAGTTCAATGTTTTCCAGATCGACAGATCGTCGGTACGATAAATGATTGAAACAGATAAAGGAAGACACCGAGCACGCGATACCCGTACACCTCCAACTATATTTTTTAAGCTGTCAAAAAAAATGTAGGTACTTTGCGCCATCAATATGTCACGTTGAGTTAATTATAAAAGAAGCAAGCGGGTTTTTGTAGAATTGCGAGCGTCCACAGTTTCGACTGCAACGACCGAAAAAGTTAATAGTCGATAGAAATTTGCTAAAGATTGATCGTTTAAATGAATTTAATGATCGTTTAAAGAACAAAAAAACATTAGTTAGAGGCCATGCTACACATCGCGAATATAAAAAACATAACAGCCACGAGACAATTGCCTTGACCATTAGCAAACTGACTCTTGGATCAAGCTCCTTTCACGCTTCTTCGTCTTCTATCAACTCCAACAATGATAAATAAAGGTATTCACACATTTCGCCACTCACACGTTTCGCCCCTCTTAAATCTACTGGTACATTTCGCCCCTAAAATGTAAATTAAGAAAGCGGCGTTAATTAACTGTGTAATAAGTTAGGGGCGAAACGTGCGAGGACGAAATGTGTGAAATTATTAGGGGCGAAATGTGTGAGGGGCGAAATGTTCCACTAAATTTAAGAGTGGCGAACTATGTGTGGGGCGAAACGTGGGACATTCAAAAATAAAATATGTCTTGTGCATCAAGTCATTCTCTCCAATATTTTTGATCAATTAGCCTTCCTTAATTCAATTAAAAACAAAGTGATGTATTTTGGAAAAGACGGAACCAAAACTCACCGAGCAGCGACAAATATAGCTAAAATCAAGACGGCTTGTATGTCAGTAAAAAGCCCTGAATGTTCCAGCTGTCCCTTAATCTGTATCGAATAGATGTTGTTAAAAATATTTAACAACCATCATACAATTTTTGGACAGTATCAAGCATCAAGTGAGAAAATTTGATTAGTACGAAAAAACTAAGACCGATTAGGGGCATGGATGGCGACAATTCGTCGCAAGCGCACATTTGTAGCATTTGTAAAAAGTGGCTATTCGCAGCACGCGACTTTTCGTAGAAGGCAGCATTTAGTAGGGGTAAATGCTTTGATCAGATAAAAAAACATTAGATGAAAGGCTTCAAATAAAGAACAAAGAAACTAAAAATCGAAAGCAGGCTTTTAAGTTGCTTGAGAAAATCCTTGTTGCTATAATGTTCAAGGAGTTAAACTTATCTGGCTTGGTCTTTTTTGACACCTTGGCGGCTATTTCTCCGGCAGTTGTTCTCAAAAATGTGTTCTCCGACGTATGAAACGTAGGGTTAGCACATCCAACCCCATCTGAAAAACCCTTTGCCATCTCTCGACCGAATTATTAGTTTTCTGTCTTCCATTTTGGCGTTCCGAACTGCTTCTAGAGTGAAATAGGGAATTGCCGAACCCCCATGCCTCCTCGGAGGATGGCTCCAAACAAAGTTAGTTCGAAATAATTGACAAAATCTAATAAAGGGGACTAATAAGGCAGCCATGCCGATTTCAAAGTCGGGCTCAGATATAAGTGCCAGAGCAATTAACGACTTTAGAACTTGTTTAGAGCGTGTTTTGTAACTTCTCAATAAACCGGTGCTGATCCGATGTCTATTTGGGCTAATTTTGCGCTATTTGGCCTAATCAAAATGAAAGAAGAATCCTTTTCTAGATATTCTATTGAATTTCCTCTGCAATGCGTTAATTCAAACCTTTTCAAAATCTACCAAAAATCGCGACGGCCCAAGTCCCAGATTGAATTCTTTCAGTTGTCTAAAGAACCGAATGTATTGATTCAATATTGTTTTGAAAATGAAAACTTTAGAAACAGTTTGATGGTTAACAGTTTGATAGTTTGAATTGTAAAAAAGTGTTAAGTGAACGCGTGACATGCTTTAAATGTACCGTCTGAATGCCGGACTGTGTTGCTTTCCAAAGCTTCTAAGCTCTCGTCTGTGGCAACATTAAATTTCAGTCTTTGTCATCCAAATCAAATCAAAAAGGAGGAAATTATCACCTCTTTGGGTCTTGCTGATTTTCAAAGTCACGGTAATGGGTTAAGGTCCTTTTTAGAGGGTTGGTGGAATCAGTTGCTCCTTGCCGTTGAACAATTCTGGCGAGTGACTTGCACTTAGGTAAATAACAATTGTTTCGAGACTAATATCCCCAAATTTTTCAACGTAAGTGAACCTGGGAGGCGTCAATGTTGGTTTTATTTTCTATTTGGTAGCGCGTTTATCCCTGAAATTTAAGTTTTATAACAGGTCAAGAAAATTTTTTGATCTCCCTCCACCAAAATACGCCGGTCTTTAAAAAAAATAGCGTTTCCGGGGAGTTATTTTTTGTTCCACTGGGCGTGGTCAGTTTCTCCCCACATTTATGCATTTACGCCATTTTAAGGTTTTTAAACAGAAAAAAGTTAAGAAGTCCTAATGTTTAAAGCTTAAGTTGGCACACAGGTCGAAATTTTCAAAAATTTTACTCCTTTTTTGAATTTTTTGCATGGAATATTTTTGTGACCATGTTCTCCAGATATTCAGAATTACTCATCTGCGATGGTGGTAAATGGAGCTTTACATGGTCTCTTCGCCAATTGCTTACTGGATTCATGAATTACCTGGTTGTAACGGTTTAGATGCACAGATTCGCCATCGCCGACCAGCTGTTGTTTGCCTTGCTCGCTTATGACAAAATTTGAAGTCATATTGGTAATAATTAGTGTACAGATTTGCTAGATGAAATCGAAACAAATGAATCGAAAAATGTGATTTCGATGCTACTATCCTTCAATTACTCTTGTCTCTTCTGTTAATTGATTTCAAATTGGTATTCAATTCAAGACTGGTGCTAAATTGAATTTTAATCGCTCGGTGGATTTTATTACCTCCACAACCACGGCAAAACATTTTGCTTTAAATTCGCATCTTTTATCAATCCCCATATACGCAAATAATCGTGCTGCGATTCGTCGCTTGCGACCAATCGTCGCTTTCGACAAATTGTCGACTCATGCCGATTGTCTTGCCTAAATTATTAAGGAACGTTTTTGCAGGGCGAGATAATTCGCCGGGCATAAATAGATTTTGTTACGTTTTCAGCATCGAAAAAGAAATCTTCACTGCGCTCATAAATCAGTCTAGGGCTTGATCAAATTGGCAGTTTCCGAACACTCAGAAGTTTACAAAAACTAAACGAAGGTAAAAACATCTTTTTACATTTGAACTCGGGTTGTCAAAATCTTTAATTTTTTCGTTAAAAACTATTATTTCAATCGCCGAAACTCTTTGTAAAAAACACCCCACGCATAAATATTCCCTATTTCTTCACAAGTCGGACCACTAAAGCCAAACAGCGAAAGCTACTTAAGATAACCAAAAAGAAAGAAACCGCGTAAATAATTTGTAGGCAGGAGCTTGCAATTTAGGTTTTAAAAAGCGAACTGATCTAACGCAAGATTTATAAGGATAAAAGTCAATAAGAAGCAACGTTCAATAAATTTACATTATGGCTTTATTGCTGTCTTTTTAGGGGAAAATGTTTTATCAATCATGTTTGTCTTTAATAGTTCATGTAGTCAAGATAATTAAGCAAATGAACTTGTCTCTCATGGTCGTTTGCTGCAAGATTCAGCAGTAAAAAAACTTTGGCGCCCACTTTCCTTTAAATAAGTTTGAAAGATTATTAGCCAGTTTGTCATTGAAAATGGTTATGCTGAATAATTTTAAGATTATCTACAACAATTAAGTTGACAGCGTCTTCGTCAAAACTAGCATGATAAAAATAAAAACATTTTTTTTTCCAGATTTTTTCAGGTTTATGTTAAATCAATTTGACCAAAACTTGCAAAAAAACTTAATCTCTCATAAAACTCTAAAACAAGAAAAACGGCAGAAAAACTACACAAAATTACAGGAAAAATTAGTTTCGAAAACTTTTTCAGCTCTGTTCAAGCAATTGCCGAAAAACGTTCAATGTTTTATGAAATTTCAAAATTAGAGAGGAAGCAAAACGCTGTTTAGTTAATTAATTCTTGCTTTTTAAACTTTCTAGAAAAAATTGCAAGAAGATCTATGTTGATTTTCAGCTCAGCTATCAAAATCTTTCATATGTTTTAAAAATAGCCAAAAACAGACGCTCGCCAAAAATAGACTAAAAATCCTCCACGGGAGCATATAATCCTTTTCTTTTTCTACGAAGTTCTAGTTTAAAATACTTCATTTTCAAATCTGTTCGCTTCCACAGAAAACTCAAACTCTTGATTTTCATCGATGCTAGTTTTTTTCAAACTCGAGGGGCCCAAAATATTTGGCAGTCATAAATAACGATTTATCATATGGCGGCTCCAGCCTCTTGAAATACTATTTGCAAAGACTTTTCTAGTTTCAAACATGGAACTGGCACAAAATTTTTTATTTCCATCAAATTTTACAATGCAGCATTATTTTGGACTCTTCAACTATCCTCCAAACAGATCTAATCAAGAGTAGTTTTACAGAGTAATTACAAATTTACGGAGGTTTTATGTGAAGACAAAATGTGTTTGTATTATTTTAATTAACTTATATGTCAAACTGCAAGACAATTCTCTTGTACACTTAAACGAAAGTAGACAATATAAAACTCGCAGGTGTAGAAGGGGAGAGGGGATGGGAGGTTGATAAAAGAGCCTAATATTCATATTTTGATCACAGTTCAACTGAGAGGTCGCCTTCCTCGGGCGATAACTTGAGACACACATTCCACTCGGTTTTCTCGATTCGCTTGTCCTTGTCTGAATCACACACGTTTTCCAAGAACTGGTCAATGCATCCCTCGATAGGGTTCAACATCGATATGAATGACGTCATCTCCTCCCCTTTGATGTCGCCACTCTGGTCCGTGTCGAGAGTGAGGAATTTCCAGTGGACGGGGATTATGTAATTGGAATCTTCCATTTCTTGCGCCTAAATAAAGAATTGTAATTTTGAAAACACATTTCAAGCTTGCTCCAAACTTCAAACACCAATATATCAGTGCATATCGAATGAAAAAATGAAAACATCTTACTCTTGGGCAAAAAGGAGTTTCGCATCACTTGCGATGCAAAAACGAAGGCAAGAATCCACATTGCTTAAGATTTGTGTAGGCCCAAAATCTTCAGTGAATTTTATTAGAAAACTTTCTATGATTAACCTTCCGTAAAGTGATTTAGAACAGTAGTGAAATCATTCCAGAAAAAAGCGGGATCAATGAACCGAGAAAAAATAAGAAGAAAATTATTCAACCCCAAAAAATCATCAGAATCATTTTCCAAGTTTTTTTTCGAAACAATTTCGTATTGAAGAAAGCACACATAAAAAAAACAACTCAAACGTCATACATAGAGGTGAAGCGGAGCTTCGCACCACTTGCGATACGTCAAAAAATTAGCCGAAAAAATAGGGTTCAACATCATTCATATCGATAGGGTGATGACGTCATTCATATCGAGATGACGTCATTCATATCGATAGGGTTCAACATCGATATGAATGACGTCATCTCCTCCCCTTTGATGTCGCCACTCTGGTCCGTGTCGAGAGTGAGGAATTTCCAGTGGACGGGGATTATGTAATTGGAATCTTCCATTTCTTGCGCCTAAATAAAGAATTGTAATTTTGAAAACACATTTCAAGCTTGCTCCAAACTTCAAACACCAATATATCAGTGCATATCGAATGAAAAAATGAAAACATCTTACTCTTGGGCAAAAAGGAGTTTCGCATCACTTGCGATGCAAAAACGAAGGCAAGAATCCACATTGCTTAAGATTTGTGTAGGCCCAAAATCTTCAGTGAATTTTATTAGAAAACTTTCTATGATTAACCTTCCGTAAAGTGATTTAGAACAGTAGTGAAATCATTCCAGAAAAAAGCGGGATCAATGAACCGAGAAAAAATAAGAAGAAAATTATTCAACCCCAAAAAATCATCAGAATCATTTTCCAAGTTTTTTTTCGAAACAATTTCGTATTGAAGAAAGCACACATAAAAAAAACAACTCAAACGTCATACATAGAGGTGAAGCGGAGCTTCGCACCACTTGCGATACGTCAAAAAATTAGCCGAAAAAATAGGATAAAAGCCACTGATTTTATTTCTCTCAAAGGTGTTTGATTTTGAAGAAAGATACTGAGAAACAATTGTCAATGTAATAAAAGTATTGAAAAACAACATTCATCAAACGGTAACTGAGCAGACAAGACGAAAAAAATTGCTGTATAAACTTCTGAGCCATAAAAAAATCTTAAGCTCCCTATTTTTACTCCCCCCTTCAAGTGCAAAAAAGCAATAAAAAACTATTTTGGCCCTTCAAACGACAAATTATGAGGCAAATAAACAGATATATTACCAGCCGAAACCATTTAAGCCGAAGAAAACAAAAGTGAAAAAAATTAAAACAATCAGCAAAAAAAATAAAAAAACAAAGTTGTTTTGAAATCAACAACAAAAATCCGAATTAAACTATTAATTAATGCTATTTAATCGCAAGCGTAAAAACAATAGGAAAAGTTCAAAAAGCCATGATTAAGACAACATAAATTGAGTTTCCTCAGTGGAGAAAAAGGAATTCTCCCGTACATGCAGAACTGCACAAAATTTCCTATTCATATTATGAAATACCATTGATGACTCAAGTAAGCGGTTACAAAAAACCGAAATTTTCACGCCGAAAAAGCAAAAAATACCAAACTCTTTGATTGTTAATTCAACAATCAACAAAAAAACCGAAGTTCGAATAGACCAAAAACTTAGGGTACTTAGTGTAGTCGTACGGCGATCCCTTTAAGATTTAAAGATCAAGCGGTCAATCGCCTGCCGTTGAAAGGACAGTTTGTGACACAAAGGCGAAGCGGATACCACATAAAAACTTGCGATACAACATAAAAGCAGCAGTGCAAGTTAGCAGAAAGAAAAAGTAAACCACTGAAGCCAAAAAAAATATAAGAAAGTCGAAAATCCACAACTTAAAAAATTAAAATGTTGTCTAGACTCATGTTCTCTTTGCCGAAAACACGTCCAGAATTACAATCGACAGCATTCAGTGAAAATTCAAAAAATATTTGACAAGCGTCAACTGAGCCGACGAAATTTAAACAATTTCCCGTAGAACCAAATTGTTGTCACGAAAAATAATTTGAAATACAAATCCTTTGCTAAGAATTATAGCATCTTGTGCGTTCCAGAATGAAGGATAAAACGTATGCTTCCCTTGAGATGACCCCAAGTTAGGTCCCCAAGCCGATAAAGTATAGGCCGAAATCAATTAGGCCGAATAAAGTTTCTAAGCAAAAAAAAACCAAAAACAGCTAAATATACAAAGTCAAGGCTAGTAAAATAATTAATTAGTGAGTGATTCAAAGCGCTAAAAGCAACTATATTGAAAAATTTATTCAAAAATCAAATCTACAATGTGCAGCGGACAAATTATATGCAGATAAACTATAGGCCGACATTTTTTGGAAAGGAATATTTCCAGCTTGAAAAAAAAAACAGTTTCAGGTCCGATTCGAACTCACGGCCTTTGCTGTTCCAGGAAAAAAAGCCGGACACGAATAGAAATTTCAATTCAGTATGAAGCAAGCTACAACTTACTCTGTTAAACAGTCTATATTCCGATTTGATCACGCTCGCCAATCGCAAGCATTAAGACGAGCTCTTATTTAACCTTCAACTTCAAGCCTGCCACAGACCGACCAAATTCGGCGGCAAAAGCGGTATCATGTGAATGCTTATTGCAAAAACAAACGATCTTGAGTCGCAAAAAGGATCTCGATTTAAGAAAAACATAGCCAACAGAAGTTTGGAAAAGTGTTAAAAACAAGGAAACTGAGAGCAAATTGATTGAAACTTTTTGAATATTTTTCATCTTTAAAGTTTCCAAGAAAACATTTGAATTTCCAGAACAATTGATGATTGACACTTGTTTGATAAAAATTAACCCAATTGAAGAAAACTGGATGAATGGGCAATTTTTTTTATTCAGCTTTTTTTATTCAGGGAAAATCTGAAAATAAATTAAAATCCACTTTCGAAACTAGAAGTTCCCTCATTTTCGCTATTGGAGGGCGCAATTTACTTAACTATTAGCAGATTCGTTTCATTTGAGCTCAAAAACATATATACCTATGTGTATTCAAAAACGCATTAATATGTATGAATGCACTTCTGTAGTTATTATAGCATTTAAAGACTTTTCACTTAAAAAAAAATATCACCAATAATTTTATAACTGAAAATCACTTTATTATTTTACACTTGGAAAAATCATTCTGGAATGTGGGAAAATAATACAAAACGGACTTTCTCTAGACAGGTCTGTGAATGCCTACTGATAGCTCCCCTTCAATTCGCAGAAACCATAATTAGTATTTAAATCGCAAAACATGCTCAATAACATCTGTTCACTAATTATGAATCAATTTAACCCAAAATTTTTAAATTATTACGTAATGAATCAGTGGGTGATTTGTTGCTCTAGTTGTTTTGAGGGGAAAAGTCTACTCTGAAAAAAAATTAAAAACCCAACTTTTGGGTTTCAAACATAATTTTTCGTCTTACAACTCTTTCGCTTTCAAGAATCTTTTCTTTTTGTAAATGTTCAGATAAAACAAAATGAGTTGGAGAAACTGGATTAATGGGTATTTATTTATTCCGCAGTAAATCCTATAAATTAAAACCCTTTTTTGACTTCAATCTGCTGAAATTTTTGGAGCCATTCGCATTTTCGCTATTGAAGAGCATACATTGTCTTCCAATTAGCAAATCAATTTGAACTGCATTCGAAAGATCTTCAAAGTCAACACACGGACGAAGGGAACTAAGCATCACGTGCGATACAAAAACAGAATAAAAATGCCTGTAAAAAACTGCGATAAACTTCTATTTTCTAAAACCTTCAAAGTATTATAAAAAATAGGCACGATCCAGTCACCCTCTAACACACTAATGATTTAAAAACTCATTTGTCAAACTAAAAATAGGCGTCGGAATCATTTGTGGATCAGCTCAATCAGATCAAATTATTTTTTCAAACGATTTGATTGTCGCAGGTTAAAATATGCAGAGCTCCAGACAATGGTCTCATATAATTTAAAAGAGAATAAAAAGATTAAATTTAAAATATCGTCCGAAAACCGTTTATAAAAAAATGGAAAACTTCTGGGGACTCAATTACCTGCACCACAACAGGAAAACATCAAAAAAATTTCAATCATAGTGAAAATGGTTTAAATCAATAGCTAAGCTAGGCTGGCTCAAAAAGTCCGTGCTGAAAAGTCCGTCTCAAGCTCGCTTATGTAATGACAGTTGAGCGAACTTGTAAAAGTGCACCAATGAAAAAGTAATTCATCAATCCACATCAAAATTAGATAAAATCCGCACAAAGAGGACCGTTAAATAAGAGAGACGATACGCATTCTAGGCGGCAACACAACAACATTCACTAGCCTGATACAGCAGTTCTCTCTCACTCTCTTTTAGTCCCCCCTCTGACTCGGGGTAAGAAGACAGCTGCTGCATGATGTTGAACAGCCACGCCCTCATCCGCATAGGGAACTGGGCTAACTCCTCCTCGGTACAGGACGCATTCAATCCGGCTCCCGTCCCAACCCACGACGACCCATTGAACGAGACACCTGGCAAATAGAAATTAAATAAAACAACACTAGCCGGTTGCTTGGCCTAAAGCTAAAAAGGTTCTAAATCAGTTTGTCTCCCGACATTTCGCAAAACGGGAAAAATTAATTTGCTTTTTATAGGGGAGAAGAAGGGCTGTTGCAATTGGAATTTCGTTTTTTGAAGGGGGAGAGCAGTGCGAGATGTTTCAGAATTTCAAAAAACCAGAAAATTTTGTCACCCTTCTTATTTTTGTTGAAAAGTTCTGAGCTGCAGATAAATTTTTGATAAAAACTGGCAAACAATGACCCCGTTAAACTTAGAGTATATTAGCTGCTAGGATTGGTCGACCAAAATGGATGCTGCAGAAAAGCACCCTAAGGCTGGTCAGTTGGTCGACATGTCAAATCAATCCCGTAGGCCAACCGTTACCCTCCTTTCTTCCCCAAGGGACACCAACTTCTCTAAATCCGCAACTAGGGAGGAGGGAGGGTAACAGTTCGCCTACGAGACTGATTTGACACCACAGAACACTTTTATTTGTTTATATAAAAGTAAACAATTTTTTGGTGTTTTTCGACAAAGGGGGAAACTTAATGAAAATTATCGTTGCAACTCAAGTCACAACCAAAAAAACTGCTTTATCTCACAAATGATATATCACAAAATCTTGCGTGACATTCTTTTGTCGCAATTATGCGTGTGTGCAACAAAGCAATCCAAAAGTCCCTTTTACCTTCGGTATTCAACACCAATGTTAACCAACAACGTTTATTTAATTTTTTCCTTTCATAAAAGATTAGACAAAACTATTCTGGGGATAAAAGCTGAGAAAAAAATTGTTGATTAACTGCAGCGTTTGTTTCCGTAAACTGACTTTATTAATCGAGAATGAAGTCAAATTTAAAAACAGTCTACCTGCTAAAAGTTTATCTGGCTGCTCAAAACACTTTTTACGATTAGCTTATCTTTGCCTTTCCAAACATCAATTTTAAAATCAGAACAGGATAAAAACTTAGATCTGAGAATTTTGTTTCAATTGCTAAATCAAATTCAATTTCATTAGCATATATCAAAATGGACTTTTCTAAATTTTAGGACTGTGATAAAAAATATGATTATTTGTGGTACCCGACTTTAAGTAGAAAAAAAGTATTTAAGACTTCAAACACACGACGGCCAACTTTTCTCCACTTTTAGTGGGCAGAAAAGTTCAAATAAAATAAGTCGAAAAAATTTTTGGAAATTTTTTTATCTGGTTCGAATCACGATTGAAAAAGCTTTAAAGTGATATATTATGCAACCCAGTCCTATGATAATTTGTGGTACCTGATTTTGCATAGAAAACAAAATGAAAAAACTGAAACACAACCGAATACAAAGTTCCTTCCCATTTTCAATGGCCTAAGCAATGAAGAACTATATTGGTGGTGAAAAAAAAAACAGACAGAAAAAGTTTTTCAAGAATTAATGATTCTATCACCAATTGCAATTAAAGCAAGTCAACAAGAACCAAAAAAACAACAGCAGGGAACAAAAAAGACAGATTTAACACTGATACATAAAAAATTAAACAGAACCTAACATTGCCTAAAAACATTACCATAAGAAGCCTCAGAATTTCAATCAAAAACAAGGAACCCGCGAAAATCATCGGCAAAAAATTCAAGTCAGATCTCCATACAAAAAAGTTAGATACCAATATCAAAGCTTTATTCGAGATTGAATAATAGACAGAGAGAAACACGATAACTAAGCCAACGAAAATTAAGACAAAACCGAGCCGAAAACAAACTATAATACTAATAGCAAAAAACAGCGTCTGCCCGGGACCCAAACTCCAGATCTTTAGAATCTCAAGCAGGCGTTTGACATATTTTAAAACAAAATCAGCTCTGGTTGACTTACGCTTGGAACCGAAAACCAACAAGTTAATGACCACGCTTCAATTGCTTTAGAAAAACGAAACTGAACCTTTGATGGCTTAGAATTGGTTTTTATACGAGGCCACTTCAACTGGTGCTTATTAAAACATAACCAATAGGAAATTTGAACATCGATCAAAACAAAGCAATGCAAGCGATCAGAAAAAAAATGAAACAAAAGCCATCAAGTCGAATCAAATGAAAAATTATGGAAAAAAACAACAATACAAATTTCATAATTTTGTCTCGAATGATGTTCAACTGAAGGCAAACATGTCCAGCAAAATAATCTCGGACGTGAAATAATTATTCAGCAACCTTTATCGAGCTTCACCTCGGCCGACAAAGCTTAAGTTTAATCGCGTTGATCCGGAGAAAAAAATTGTTTTCATAGAAAAAAAGTGGGGTAAAAAGTATATTTCCCTTCTAACAAGGAAAATAGGGCCACTAATTCAATATATTTATAAGCAAGAAAAACAAATTTGAGTGTGAACAACTTCTAAGAGTTATTCCTGAAAAGAAATCATCACGGCCTTTATTGACTTTAGATAATTCTGGTGAAAAAATAGATACGTTTCATCAGTAGCAGTTTTTCTATCAAAAGAACCCAATTCGAGTAAAAAATAATAAAATTTTTGGAGGTCAGGTACTTCGATACGAGGAATATTGCCATGCCACTGCAGTTACGGGTATTCATGTAGAAGTATGGTCCTGTTATAAACCTCGTTTTAAAATATGGTCCAGAAAAACTACCGATAGCTTCTTACAAAACTTAGACAAACAAGTTATTAAAAGTAATTTCTAAGTTCGGCCAGTAAATTGATATTTTTGAAACTTTTATTTTAAAGAAAACTAGTGGCAAATCAAACGAAGATATATTTACACAAGTTTTCCTTTTGTTTGCATCCCATATCAGTACTTCAAGTACTGTGGTCTGCCGGCACCACACTTCAAAACGAATACCCATTTACGCTTAAAATCTGACACAGTATGTTAAGACCTCAATTAATAAAAGTCAAAATCTGTACAAAACTGTTGTTCACTTTATGCATCAGAAGCAAACACATACCGCTGTTTTTCCAATGGAGACCGTTTAGCGATCCATTCTATTGGATCACATGTTTTTACAGAAGTGAAGTTGCACTTCGCATACAAGCAAAAATATGACCGAAAACGCTACGGGGAAAAACTGAATGAGTAAAACTTTGAGTCTACAAAATTTCTGAAGTGACGCACGCCAATTATGAGTCTACATAATTGCTAAGTGACGCAAGCCAATTATGACGCATTAGCAGTATCAGTCAATTTGAAAAGAAATTTACCAACGAGCATGCCTCAATTTAGAGAGCGGACGCATTTTAGCTAGTATACAAAAAAGTTGATTAAAACATCCGACGCTGCCCAGGTTCGAACCCTCTGATTTTGTTGCTGGTCTCATTCCCTACCTCTACGCTACAGAACCATGAAAACATTAAGCTAAAGTGCTATTTGCAATATAATAGTCTGTGTTAATATCCTTTAGCATTGGCTATACTTAATATCTGGATCAAAATGAACACATTTTTTCGCAACAATTGCATCACAACAATATTTGCGCCTTAGGTTTAAAAAAAAAAGAAAGTTCATACTATAACACAAGCTATGCGTGTGTAAATATCAGTTTTTTCTTAATACTTCGAAAGATTTACCTTCCAAATTGAAGAAATCGTCCGTTGAGTAGAGATTAAACGGGTCCAAATTATCGTTCTTCTCAGCTGCAAGACTCGTCGAAAATAGAGTCAGCGCTAGGCTCAAGAATACGGACAAAGTTTTTGCTTCCATTTTTCAAATTTGTAGCACGCTGGTTTAAATCTTCAGAAAATGAAAATGAGTTCAAATCAGTTGCTTCTTTCAAACGGTATCTTTCCTCTCTAGTGTCAATTTGTTCTTCTAATTGCTTAGCGGAGCGAACTTTCCCTTCTCAAAAGAAACCAACATTTTTTGTTTGCATAACTTCTTGTAGATTCAATTTCAATAAGCGACACTTCGTTTTTTGACTTCTGGTGTCAATAATTAGTTTAACCATCAGCTAAGTATCATAATTATTTGTGGAAAGGCAAGCGTAGCGCAGCAATCAGCTTAGATCGGCGCTTGATCTCATTAACGATTTCTTCCATAGGGCACCTTGTCACGGGTATCCACGCTTTGATAAACTAACTCAAACACTAACCGTATCCGAATTTCGAACAGAATAGCGGACTTCTCGGCATAACCGGTGGGGAAAGGAGCATTATAACTAAGATCCCTGGCGTTTGTTTCATAGCCGTTCTTTGATTTCCGATCACGAACTAAACATCCTCACTCATTTTTTACACTAATTTTCGTTAATGGTATCTTGGCTTTACAAAAGATGATTCAATAAAAAATAGTAAATTCTAAGAAAAATAACACGGCATGATTAAAATGAGCAGTTGTAAATTATACCGAGAGAACGATTAATACAAAGATTGCTGAATAAATCACATTAGCAATTTAATAAATACAAAGAATAGACCTGAAAACTCAATCAGGAGGACTGAAACTTACTCACAACAACAAAAATACCTTTAAAACGGATCAAACCAAAAAACTGCACGGATAAACAAAACACTTTGAATCGTCATTTTGAAATGAGAAATAAAATTTAGAAGATTCTAAAAGTTTCACAGAAGTCATAAAAACTAGTTTTATGCCGAGGAAAGGCCAAACCAGACTATAATATGCAGTTGGAGTTGTAATTCTATTCGGATTTTAACCGAGCAAGGTCCATCGGGGAATATTTTGCACGTCTCATCTGAGAACACGAATCACGTAGCATCCTGAAACAAACGGTCAAATGTATAATTATAATTTTCCTTCTTTACAAGATACTAAAAACCTATAATGTCAAAAAATAAAAAGCGACTAAACTGAGTTTAAAATTAACGGGACATTTGCTCGCTCCATTCGAAACGGCCCATATGGTCTTATGACGTTTTATCAGGCTTGGAAGTAGATAATAAATTAAACAATTCTGTTTTTTTAAGGATGAGCCTGAAAAAAAATTAATTAACTAGTCTAAATGATTCTGACCTTTAACCGACAAATGTACCAGTCAATCCTATAAAATAGACCTTTAACCAAATTGAAAAAGTAATTAAAGGCAAACTGCTTATAGGTTTCCCTCAGGCTAGTTTTCAAACAGAGACGAAGCGAAGTTTCTCAAGATTTGCGTACTACACACACAGCATTGCAAACAAGCAGACAAAAAGTGAAAATACTTTAAAAATTGTCGAATTAACTACATAGCAAAAACTTCAAAATTTTGTCTCGAATGATGTTCTATTTAAGGATAACACATCCAGCATATTGAACCGCCGGCGTGAAAAACGTAAAACCTATTTTTCCCCTCAAACGACCCTAAATTAGATCACTTTGCCGATGAAAGCTAATCTGAAACCACTTAGGCCGAATGAAGTTTTGAAGCAAGAAAACAAGATAGCCAACAAAGAGTCGGAAAAGTGCCAATCAAGTCAAATTAAACAACAAAACTTTTTGCCCGAAACTTAAGAAATTAAAAATATATATATACATCACGTTGAAGCTCTCTAAATTTCCAGAATATTTTATGATCATCAATTTTTTCACAAGACTGCCTCAATTCGAGAAAACAGAATCAATATTCAAGCTTTAAATTTGCTGGAAATCCAAAAAACAACAAAATCCGCTTTAGAACCTAAAAGTCATTCACATTTTTTTGGGTCATTTTCACTTTCTTAATTCCAGAGCGTGGTTTTGTTTTCTTCTATCAACTGAATTTGATCTAAAAAGAAAATAAAAGTCAAACCACAAAAGACCAAACAAGGCATGATCAATTTTTAGACTTTGTATGAGAAAACCATCAGGACCTATATCAAAAACGACAAAACATAATCGGACAAACGATAAGCCGACTATCTATTTTTAAAACTGATTATTTTCACTCTAAATAAAACTCTCTCGACCAGATTCGAGAGAGGGACCTTTGCCATCCCATACGTAGTCACGATATAATCACGACGAAACATACGACAAAAGTAAGACCGACAATTTATGTTTGAAATGGAATATTTGAAGTTAAAAAACCAGTTCCTGACTGCATTCAAAACTACGACATTTGCGTTACTTCTAGGCCAAGAGTGGCAAAGAAGCCGAAAAATTTGAATTTCTAACAAATCAAGCTATCAAAAGATGTAATTTTGTTGAACCAGTTGCTTGCCAGCAACAAGTTTACATTCCGATTTGATAACGCTTGCTAATTGCAAGCGTATTAACTTCAAAACGCATTGCTCAATCGCTTTAATTCTTTTTGTTTGCTCTTAAACAAGCCAGATTGCTCTGCGTCGCTTTTTAAACGCAACCAAAAGTGGCAGGCAACCAACAAATTTCTTTTTCGACTTCAATTTAGTTGGCTGACCTGTGGTTCTATGTTGTTTTCTTCGTCATCTTCATCTTCCTCTGAGGCGTGAGTGGTCCTTACTCGCTCTACTTTCTTCTGTTTGGCAGCAGTGGGTCCAACATCTGAGTCATCGATTCCCTCTTTGCTCCCATCTAAAGAACATTCGGTGAGCAAAACAAGAAGAGATAGAAAATTCTGCTTGGCTTTCAGCGGTGAATGGGGCTGGGTCTTCCGACGCTTTTCTCCCTCCGGAATTCGACATCTTCGTCTCCTAAAGGCTCCCTATCTTCGACACCCTATTTTGACAGACCAGTCAAAACTTTTTCTAAGGGTTCCAATATATACATAGTTTGAGGGGTCGTGCGCGTCAAAAAATGTTATTTTGTGGTCTAACATTTTCAAAATATAGCCAACAGAGAGTTGGAACACAATAAAACCAAATAAAGGAGAGCGAAAAAAATGTGACAATTAATATATTTCGCTAACTTGCTAGCTTCCTGGAAGACGCCCTGTACTCAATATCATCATCCTCATCGTTTAGATCTTTCTTGTACAAATACTCCAGACCAGGTCCCTCGTTAGCCTCTTCGCCATCATCGTCATCTTCATCGTCGAGGTCATCGTCATCATCAAAATCACTTGCATCCTCCTCGTCTTCGCCAACCTCGTCATCGAATTCGCCATCATCATCGGAGTTGTCGTCGCCAGGCACTCCTTTAAATAATTGTATTTGCAGAAAGCAATAAATTGAACGTTCAGCGCTTTAAGTCTGAAGCGAATTTGCACTCATAATTACAAGCCAGAAAACGGCAAGAAGCTCTAAGGTGAAAACAAGCAAGAGAAAAACCAGCATTACTAAAACACAGACAACGCAGAGCTTCGCCCCACATGCGAGAAAAAACATAGCATAGTAAACTAACCGACAAAAATTCGAGGAAAGCTACTTAGTCAAAGAAACGGTTTGAAAAATATTTGGAAAAATTGGTCTAGCAAAAACTTCATACGTTTTTCTTGTTTTTATGAAATTCATTTTGAGGAAACCTGTAAAAAAACCATTGGAACAAAACTTATAGAATAGCCAAGCTTCACAAATACAAATGATAAAACGGCAAAAAAGATAATGAGAAAAAAATCAGCCTGGAAAACAAAACAGCCCACAGACAGTTAGAAAAAAGTTATGAGCGCAAGGAAATAGTTTAAAAAATACGGACTTTTTTTTAATTCGAATTTCAAAGAAAAAAAAAACATATGGCCTCAAAGCTGCCTGAAATTAAAAAAAATTCATGATTGGCGCTTCTTTGATAACATGAACCCATCAAATAACATCCCAAATTCTTTGATAACATGAGCCCACAGACAGTTGGAAAAAAGTCATGAACGCAAGGAAATAGTAAAAAATACGGACTTTTTTTATTTCGAATTTCAAAGAAAAAAAAACATACGGCCTCAAAGCTGCCTGAATTTCAAGAAAAATTCATGATTGGCGCTTCTTTGATAACATGAACCCAACTTGAGAAAACTAGATTAATAGGTAAATTTTTTCTTCCGCTGGGAAATCTTTAAATTAAATTCCACTATGGAAACTAAAAATTGATCACGTTTTTCGCGACTTATAAACTTTTGCTGTTGAATAGTGGAGTTTGCCTTTCTTTGAACAAAAGAAAAGAACTGATCTTGAAAATAAATCAGAAGTCAAACTGCGAAAAACCAAGTTTGAGCGGGAACAAATTTTAAAACTTTTTCCTGAAAAAACTAACAAAAATCACCTAAGAGCTATATAAGAGTATTCACTACGCTTATGATATGTGCCCGATTCGAACCTCGGACCTAGAAGTTTTGATTCTCGCATATGCTCCACGGTCTCAGGAAAATATCTAAGCGCTACTGAGCTCAGACACGAAGCGGCGCTTCGCATTACCTGCGATCGAGGTACCTTCACAGCAGCTGACTACTCTTTCAAACAATCATGGCCATTGCAGTGTATTAAAACATGTAAATAGGAGCCAACCATTTGTAGAAGGTCCACTCTTTCCTCCCTCTGCGTACTGGGCTCCATTGGCCGTCAGGGGCTGTATCTCGTCATCCTCATCTCCTTCTTCTTCGTCATCCTCTTCTTCGCCACTGCCGCCATCGCCCTCATCCTCATACTCGTCTTCACCTCCTTCTTCTCCTCCATCTTCTTCTTCCTCGCCACTTGAGAGACCTAAATAAACAACAAAACAGTTGGATAGCTGTAACTGAAACTAATAAGGAAGAGAAATACAAAATTTCAAAAAAAATTTCATCCTGTTTCATTTAACAAGTTTAAGCATCATCTTTTTCAAAATCAAAAATTTTTTTAATGGCTTTGTTTTGCAGATGATTTGTTTGTAAATGAACTCAAGCTCGAGGATAAAGAAAAACTAAGCACCTTTTTCGACCCTTTCACAATTTATTTAGATGGGTTCATTCAAAACACGTCACAAACATAGCCGACAGACAGCTGGAGAAGAGTATATACCAATGCAAGTGAACAGAAAACAATGCTGCCTTTTTTTTGAAAATCTCAACTTTCGAATTTCAAAAAAAGATGGCCTTAAAGCTCTTCCGATTTCTAGAACAATTTATGATCGACTTTTTTGATAAAATTAACTCAATTTCGTGACATTTACACTTTAACTGTTCACTTTAACAGTTTGCCTTCTTATAAACAAAGGAATCGAAGTGAACTGAAAAAGAAATCAAAAATAAAACCACAAAACAGTAAATAGGAGCCTGAACAAAATTTAACTTTTCCTGAAAAAAATCATCACGACTTAAATATGAGACTGAATTGCGTTAGAGACTGAATTGCGTAAAAAGAGTTGTTCTGTAAAAGTATGTGGGGGGTAGTGCACACGCTGGATGTCACTTCCTCGCATCTGAGCCACGATCACCTGAAAAATTACTAACACGAGCTGACAATAAAGCAGCTGCAGTTGCTACTCAAAAAACAAGCGGTGATGAAGTTTTGAGGAAAAAATTTTGGCAGCTTGATTAAAGACGCAAAAAGTGAGAATTTTCAAGCAAAAGAATCAATCAGCGAATTTTGACTAATTAAATTCTACTAGCGAGTAACGCACCTCCGGTGCTTCGAATTTTTAACAACTCATTAAAGCCGCATATATTGGAAAAAAGATCTGCATTTTTTGAGTATACTCTGATAACAGTGTTCGTTATTACAAATCTTGCAAAATTTTTTATTCAGGTTTTTTAATACAAATTTTGAAAAATCATAAAACTTTGTGAAGTTTTATAAATGTTCTTTGAAAACATTCAAAATTAACTAAGAAACGTCACATCTTAGAAATTGAAAGCAACTGAGCAGTCACATTTGGACGCAAGATTTGCAACCCCTGAGAGTACTCTTACAAAATCCAACTACAACTTTGGAAAAAATCAAATTTTGAGAAACTTCAAACTTAACTTTTCTAAAAAAAAAAGATATTTTTTGAAAACCAGAAAAAACATCTTTGAAACCACCAAGATTTGAGCACTCTCATTTGACGGCAACATACGCAATCCTTGACAGTACTCTGACAGCACTCAACTACAGGATTGGAAATATCATTTTTGTGAATTATTTTGTAATTTAAGTTTTCTGAAAATTTCTCAAAAAAATGACAAAAATCGTCGTAACTCGTAAAAGGGAAAGCTTGGTCATTCCTAATTGGAAGCCAAATTCACCACCCGTGAGATTACTCTGACAGCCCCCAACAACAGGCTAGGAATTTCAGATTTTGAATAAAGAGGTTTAATTTAAGTTTTCAAATTTTTTTTTGAAAAATGACAAAAAAACGTCATATCTGGAAAACTAAAGTTTTGATCTGTCATTTTTGGAGGTAAAATTCGCAACTCCTGAGAGTACCCTGATAGAGCCTCAATATAGAGATGGGAACAAAGTTCTCGGAAAAATTTTTCTATACTTAAGTTCTCGGAAAAATCGTAAAAACGTCATATCTCGAAAACTACAAAGATTTGAGCAGTCATATTCTGAGGCAAGATTCGCAACCACTGAGAGTACCCTCACAGTTTCCAACAACAGGATTGAGATCTTCACAAAATTTTGAATTTTTTTAAATTCGAAGTTTTTTGAAAACTTTTGAAAAAATCATAAAAAACGTCATATCTCGAAAACTACAAAGATTTGAGAAGTGATATTTGGAGGCAAGATTTGAACCCCTGATAGTACCCTGAAAGCACCCAACTACAGTGTGAGAACTTCAAAAACTGAGAAATTTTTCAAATTTAAATTTTCTAGAAATTTTTAAAAAGTCTCGAAAATTATCGTATCTCGTAAACTAAAAGGATTTATTTATTCATATATGGAGGCCAGAATCGCAAAACCTGGGAAAGCCCTGATAACATCCCACTATTGGTTTCCTAATTTCAAACTTGATGAAATAAACACTAAATTTAAACAGGAAAATCGAAAAAAAACCTGGACCATTGCAGTATACGATATAGCTTAAACGTGCAAAAATTCTTTTGTTAAACATGCAAAAATATTTCGTTGAAAAATCTTAAACATGGCGAGATAGTTAAGCCCGCATTTAAATATATAATAGATAGATTGGGCCAGATTTGAAGTTTCTTTTCAATCAAGCTCGACCAATTCAACCAACTGGTTAGCGGTGAGATGTGTTTCAAGTAAAATAGTCCAACAATCATTTGTAAAACACTTTAAATTTTTCTTGATAGCTGTAACTGGTTTGCATATGTTTTGATCAAACCTGTCACTCAAAACATTTAAATACTTTAAATTTAGTCTTCTGAAGCCAGTCATCAAGTAATGAAACTTGAAACAAATCAAATGGTTTTGAAAGCTTAAATTGATTAACTAGAATTTTATATACTTTATAAATTAGTTTTATTATCAAAATATGGTGGAGGAAGACCTGAGACATGCATAAACGTGCGTTTCAGGGATTTCTGAGAGTAGCCATCAAGCGATCAAATTTAAAATACTTATTTAATATCTTGAACTGTTTTTTTAGTTTATCGGAACAAGCTATCAAATTACTTGGACATCTTGAACTGGTTTGATAGCTTGAACTGTAGTGCATAGAATTTTCTGAAGCAAGCAATCATTCAGCGAAGCAAAATTAAATACTGAAAAGTTCTGAAGCTAGACATCAAGCAATACAATAAAAAAACTTCTGTTTTTTTTTAATTCTTGAAATGGTTTTAGTTTTTTTTTGGTTTAACTATCAAGCAATGAAACATTGAAACACTTTAATTTCTTTGAAAAGCTTGAAAAGATTTGATACGTTTTTGAAGCAAACTATGAAACATTTGAAATATTTAAAAATGTTTTGATAGCTAGATGTTTCGCTCAGATCTGAAGTTTCGCGAAGCAAGCTAGCTATCAAGCCAGTTAACTGATACATTTCAAACGGAACGGTTTCAAAGATAAAACTAGTTCAATGAATCTCACAATTTGAACGGATTCGCTCTCAATATTTTAGGAGAGCTATAACGCGTTGAAATTATTTTTGAAGTTGTTTTATTAGCTTGTACTGGTTCGGTGAAATACAAAGCAATCAAAAACTTCAAAATCGTTTGTTATTTTGGATGCTGGCTTTAGTTTGAATCAAAAAATTTTCGGTAGCATTCTTTTCAAGCGATAGAATTTCGAAACATTTCAAGTTGTTATATGAGATCAAAACATTTTTTGATGCAATTTAATCAATCGATGAAAATAAGAAAAAATGAATTGTTTTGAGAGTTCAATTGAATCACGAAAAAAAAGATTTTTGGAGCAAACTATTCAAGCGACGAAGATTTGAAACTTTCAATTGAATTTCAAATTTTAATAGTAAAACATAGCCAATCGAAGATTGGACAAGAGTAATGAACGCAAGTAAACATTAAAACAGATTTGGTTGAAAAAATCTCAACTTTCGAATTTCAAAGATAGCATTAATCCAACTTGAGAAAACTGAATCAGCATTGAATCCGAACTCGACATCAATTGAATCCGAAAACTCAGATTTAGAAGGGCGGTTTTCGAGAACAATCAAAAACTTTCAATAACCGGCAAAAAAACAAATATTTGACTTTTTCGAGGACCACCTGTAGAAAAATGTTAAAGCTGGTCGGCCTGAAATGGATGTCATTAAATATAAGCAA
Organism: Symsagittifera roscoffensis; assembly: GCF_963678635.1. NCBI lineage: Eukaryota > Metazoa > Xenacoelomorpha > Acoela > Convolutidae > Symsagittifera > Symsagittifera roscoffensis. The sequence goes on from NC_087070.1 coordinate 831,548, forward strand.
AGGGGGTCGAATCCTTGAGGAGCAAGAAGAAGGCGTCTGCCCTCCCCGCCCCTGTGTGAGGGTTGCTTTCAAGAGAAGTACACAAAAAAAATTGGCAAAAAATCAAATAATTGACTTTTCCGAACACCCTTAATTTTTTGGGGAGAAATTGGGCAAAGCCGCTTATATGGAAGCACTTCACATAACCCGTTCTCTCAATTGACCTCAAAATCTCAGATTTGATATAGTAGTTTTCAGAAAAAAGTTTCAAAAAACGGTCAAAAATCAAAAATTTGACTAACCAGAAAAAAAATTCTTAAGAAATTGCTGTCATAATACTTTGAGCGCTTGTTTTAAAACTTTTGACTTAAAACTTTTTTAAAACACAACCATTGTTTCGTTACCTTTGAAATTTATTAATTAAGTTTTGCTATTCAAACGACACAAAACAACATTTAAATTTAACATGAAATTTCGCTATTTAAACGACACAAAATAAGTCTGCCAAGATGATAAAAAACAAGTTGAAATCATTTTAATTGGAACAAAACAGAAACATAAAATCCAAAAAAGGTAAATTATTTAAAAAAAAATAGCCAATCGAAGATTGAAAAACACTTTCTTGAAAAAATTTTCGAATTTCAAAGAAAAAATGAATGCCCTTTAAGCTCTTTGAATTTCCAGAACAATTAATGATTGGCACTTTTTTTGATAACATGAACCCAACTTGAGAAAACTGGATCAATAGGTAAAGTTTTTATTCCGCTGCAAATCTTAAAAATAAATTCCACTTTCGAAACCGTTTTTTCGCACCATTTCCACGTTCGTATTTGGAGAGTGCTATTTACGTCGCTTTCAGCAGATGAATTTCAATTGAACTCAAAAATTGCTTTATACCCAAGTGCATCAATGTTTTAAGACCTTTTTCTTAATAACAGGAGAACTGTCAATTAAAGTATGAATTGTTTAAAACAGAAAAAAGCCATGACTTGCCAATTAAGGCGAAAACCAAACAACCAAAAAAAACTTAATTTTTTGGAAATTTCTTTGAAAAAAAATATTTTCTGCCTGAACAGAACTACGCCTGATTACTACTCCGCTCAAATGGTACTTTACTTAAGCTTTCAAGAAATTGAGCATGTTTACCATTCCTACTAAATTGACCATTCTGGGAGTGAAGTTGTTTACAGGGAAAAATTCTAGTTCCGGGTCGCAAGGGTAAATACACTACTTTAAAGCCAAAAATGAAGTTTTCAACACGACCGTTTTCATTTGCAAGTGTAGTATAGGAGTAGTATAGGAAAAATCGAGTACTTGGTTTGATTTCCTAATCGAAACATGCGCGTCTTTTCCGAGAAATACGGCATTAACTAACATACCTTCTAGCTCGTCTTCGCAGAAGGATTGCACATTTGGGAGAACCTTCTTCACGTTGTCTGGAAAAGCTTCGGAGGAAGTGATCTCATTGCTGAACAAATCCAGAGACACCAGGCTTGCAAGTTTGCTCTACATAGATAGAAAAGTCTTCCAGTCCTTTTATTAAAAAAAACCCAATACTTCACTGATCGTTTTCAAAACTAATTTGTTGTTTTACTGAAACGGGCCGTCAAATCGCGTCAAAAAAAACTTGATCCAGATTTTTTTTAAATACTCACCAGTGGTCTAAGACACTCGACATCTTTGATTTTATTGCCACTCAAATTAATTTTCTGCAGATTAGGACAAGATTCTAGCACTTCAAAACCACCAGAGAGAAAATTGTCTGCAAGTTCAAGCTGAAACACAAAGAGAAGTTTCGCAATACAGCTTCATTTTACTAGAAATTGCATTATCTTTTTAGACAAAGAGCAGTTCCTACTTTACGAAGTTTCTGCAGCGGTGGAAATCCTTCCAAAGTAGTGAGACCAATATTAATTAAACTGAGACTTTCCAGCCCGATGTAATCTTTTGTTAAGCCGCATAGCGTAGAAGACTTGCAGTGATCCAAATTCAAGTATGTAACCTGAATAATAACTTTTAAAAATAACTTTTAACAACTTTCATATTTTTAAGACAAAAAAAGCTGTATTAAGATTTCCTCTTACCTCTGATTTGTCCAAGTTACCGATCTCCAATGCAATTCTTTTTTCCATTTTCATCTGGGAATTAATCAACTACAACCAAACAGTCATATCTAAAAAAGGTTCTCGTTTAGAAGTATGATCAGTATCATGCTTTAGAATACGCAAGCGGATTAGTGAAAAAAATCAATCCCTAAAAACTAGATCTACCACTATAAACTCGAGAAAAATTTTCTTAATTTTTCACATTTGTTCAGGGCATGAATTTTTTCCTCATGATTTTCTAGAAATTATCATAACGTCAGAAATTATCATAGTCACCGAAGTTACTTCACTAATCCTTCATCATTTCACCCAGTCAAAAGAAAACATTAGAATTTCAAAATTAGGGTTAAGTAAAGTGAAACATGACTAAACAAACTAAATTACAAAAGACGCCCATCCGTTTAGTTACGGTAAGTGCGCAAGCTGGATAGTGCCATACCAGCGTTATAAAAATGCAAAAATATCAGCGAACTGTATAATCTTATCAATGAAGCCATAAATCAGCATTAAATGAATAGTCGTAATGTTAATTTATCTGAGCCGTCCTTACTCTACAGTAGCGCTGATGAAGTTGTAACCCCTTATACAAAGTATAGAGCTTCTCAGGAGCACGAAGCTTATTTTAGTTCTTATGTAGTTTATCGATTCTGGGTACCTTTCATGTCTTTCTTCATTTAATTTTGCGGGTAATCGCTGCATCGTCCGCGTGGATGTTGAAGCAGCGCCACCGGTGCATCCGAAAATTAAAATTCAGATACTACTCTGCTCTACGTTTGAAATTCCTTGCTGATATTTGAAGTTATTCAGCATTTCGTGATATTTGTATGCGTCTTTATGCAGTTTCCGCGATGTCCTGGCATGGGGGTTGAAATTTTTCTTATCAAAGAAAGCGCGACTAAATCGTGAACCCCAGAGTTCGTTTGCTATAATGTCAAGTTGTGCCTCATCTTCAGCTGTAGTTGAATTGTCGACAAAGCCTTCGCCTTGCAACGGCTGAAGTTTCGGCTCAATCTGGACGTCTTGACAAACCTCGTTCATGAGTTTGGCGGATGTCTCTCTAATTTCATTGTAACCGCCCTTCTCACAGTGCAGGGCATGTGTCAAGTTGAAATTAGCCCCATATGCACTTTTTAGTGAAATTTTGATCGGTTTCATGCCGTATCTTAAGTAAATACCATCCCTAACTTCTGATTTACTGATGTTGAAATTGTATCTGCTGAGTGGTAAAGCATTGAGCCAATTAGTGGGTTCCTTTTCAAAATTCAGGTCGATTGCTTATTTCTCTGTTTCATTGAAGGAGTTAATGAGGTTTGATTTCTTTCGGTTTGTTCTATCAGATTTCAATTTTTAGATTTCGTTACAAATTTTTTCTTGCTCTGTTATTGCTGTAACAGGAGCTCGAGATTCCAGTACCAGTGATGTTTCTTTAGACCATTGTATATATATTTCATGGTCGGATGAAAGTTGATTTTAAGGCCGCCCATTTTAAGGGGCAAGGAAGAGTTCATGGAACTGGGTATTCAATGTGTCTTTACCGACTAGGTTAAGTATTTGATGTTCTTTGATAATCTTTCATATATATCTAAGATTTCCATACTGTTAGGCGTTGTCCTGGTTAGAAGTGAAAACTTTTCCTGAACTCCTCTAGTAGAGCAGGCATAGATGTTTTGGGGAACTCCTTGCTGTATCAGAGGTTTCAGCAATTTTCCTTGAGGTTTCAGCAGTTTTCGTTACTTTTTCCAAAATTTTGATTTGCTCGTTATGTTGAAAACCTGAGGAAAATTTTACATTCAGATTCTGTTCCTATAATTGAACCCAGCACTCGGGTGCCTGTCTTTATAATGATTCCTGTGTTTTTGAAGATTTTCTCAGCTTTTTTGAGTTTTTCATCGTTGACAAGGAGTTGACATTTGGATGCTTTAACATGATAGCCAAAAAATTTACCTAGTGATACAATTTTATCGATTTTTTTTCCAGATTGCTTAATTTACCGACTGCGTTTGCATCGTCTGCGTACCTTTTTTGGGTTACGTTGTCTACTGATAAAAATTTTATGAGGGATATTATGGCTAGATTGTACATGGCCATTGCTAGTGGATCCCCCTGGGTTGTCCATTCTTGAGAGTAGATGTTTTTTTGTTAACGAACAATTTAGATGGATTGGAGTACAAGTTTTTAAACGCTGTTAAAAGAGATGGGTTTGACTTTTTGATGTTTTTCAATGCCAGTTTTCAATTTAGCGAATTGAAAGCATTTTTGGCACCTATCAATAAAACAGTTTTGGCGGAGGTTTTGCTGTATTGAGCTCATTCAATGCCATGTTTTTGTCCTAGAAAGAGTTGGTAATTTGAACCGAGCGACATGAGTTCGTTTTTTAGGCATTTGAATATTGTTCGTCATATTATACTACGCATAACTTCTCCTATGCTTATCGGTCTTACTCCTGGATTCTTATCTAAGGACATTAATCTACATGAGTCATATGGTTTTGGTAGTTCTGGATTTAGTTCTTCCTTAGTCAATTTGTCAACAGTTCCTTATCCTTTTTTGGCAATTTCATTTTGTATATTATGGTGTCTCTATTGTGAACTGTAAATTTGGATGTAGTAAAGTTGCTGCCCGCTTATAACCCTTCGTAACGGATAAAAAGTTTAGCTTGCTGCACTGTTTTATTTTTCTCACTTATCGCGATGCATTTTCTACAGTACCGGATGTTGTTCTTATGTTTCGAAACTCATCATCTGATATATCAACGCATTTTACGTGATACCAGTTCAAACAGCCAACTCATTCCCCACCTTTTGACCTGTACATGATTTTCTTATTGCACTCGAGAAATCTTTCGGAAATATCCCTCGATAAGGCAGTTTTGTTTGCTAAAATAACGGCCAGAGATGCTCCTATTGCCAAAACATCTTTCGTAACATGTTTTCATTGTACTTGAAATGGACTTCACTAACTGCCATGTTCAACAGTTTCTTCATGGTTTTCCTAGCAACTGATGGTGGTTCATCTTGCTCATGCAGCTTTCTCAGAGCTACGTCTTTTACTTCATTGAGTGGAACATTTGTAGACCAACTCTTCACAACTAGAGATAGCACATTTTCATTGGGCTCAACACTGATGCTATCTGAGGTTTCTCTCTTTTCTAATCAATTGTTTTCGATGCTTGCGCCCTCAATTTTCTCGAAAACTTTTGCAAGAACCTCGTTCAGGTTATAATAAGAGCTAACAGGCATTAAGATGTCCAGTCTCAATGATGTGTTCTTTTACACAACTTCACCTAGCCCCCAGTAGACCTCATCCCTTTGTAGAGGTTCTCACTTATTTCGTCTTTTTGTAGCCAACAGTTCCTTATTGATATGTTTTTCTATCTTCAAATTGATCGAATTACATGTTTCTTTGCTTTCGCTGAGCTGACTTGAATCTAAAAAATTCGATAGCTTGTTGTCGTAGGTATCCTTCCTCATTACACAAAAACCAGTGCCCTTGCCATACGGTACCGCAACCAATTCCTTTCTCTTGAGATAATTTCGGGCCTTCTGAACGCCGTTGTCAGATGGTGTTTGTTTCATTCTCTTACGATAGGCTTTTGCCACTGATTCGATCTCATAAAGAGCCAGCGATTTTTCGAATTCTGAGATCCAAAAGAAAAATATCAATATCGGCGAGAAAGTGTGGCTCATTAAATTTATCCCTGACAGGATGTTTCGGCCCAATGCCAAATCTTGTTGTATCCAATTTGGTAATTCAACATCATCAAGTGCTTTTACCAAACCCTCAACTTATTTTCCTTGAGCTCGATCTTGCCTTTCTGATAGTTCCATTTATTTCTCTGATGGAACTCTTTAACTGTTGTTTATGTTTTTTGTCTCCTGAGACATAGTTATTTCATTGCCGAAGGCCAAAACTTCTCATCTACAACCCTCTGTACTGCGCCTCTCGTCTTTTCTAGTTTTTCTCATCTGTCTTTTTTTTGTTAATCTCCGTTCTTAGAAGCTCAGTATGAAAACGGTGTGCTGCTTGGTCCGAAAACAATCCGTTTTCCGGTACTCTGAACCTAAAAAATCAGATATAATGTCGTTATCTAGAAAAACTCTCAAAAATCTAACACGTTGACGGCAGTTGATAAATTCAACATTTATAGAGGCACAACCATGGACTAATTTTCACATGAATTTCTCTATGTCCAAAACAAGGTCCGAATCAAGATTGGAGGTTTGAGTACAACTGTGCTCATTGTTTTGCAGGCCACGAGGAATAAACCTCACGTGACACAAAGCAAGACAAATAACACAAGTCTAACTCACCCTCTCCGTTGAAGCCTCCTCTCCAGTCCGCCCAACAGTTTCCTCGCCTCTGTACACAAGTCTTCTTTCTCCGACCGCCTTCACTTTTGCAAATTCTTTATCTTGTTTGAACGAAGCTTCGACAAAACAGCTGGCAGGTTGTCTTGGTGTTCGAACACAATCCGCTAAGACTTTAGCTCCAGCGGGACGTCCTGGTGTAGTGCCTGATATTCGTTCCCCAGCTCCTTTCTTCTCTTCCTCTTTTAAACGAGACATTTCATTATAGGAATGACAAGAATACTCAAGCTGATCATCTGGTTCATGAAAAAATAAGCTTACGTTTAGTTTAAAAAAATATAAATCAAACTAAAAAACAATAAAACATCAATCTACAATTTTTTTAAACAACTTTTCGGAGGAATTGCAGTTCTAAAGCCAATTGTTAAAGAGTCAGTTGATCTTTAGAAATAATCATTTAGGTTGAAAGTAGTTTTAATGTCTGAAATTAAATTAAAGTGTTTCTATTTATCTTTTTTGTAAATTTCGGAGTCAAAATTTTGATTTAGACTTGTTAGCTTTCGAACGAAAAACCAAAAATATTCTGGGACTAATCTTCCAGTGTCAACTCCCTGCAAATTCATCGCGAGTGCTCTTTCCTTATATTTCCTTACTTATTTTGTTGTTTGACCTATCAATAGCTTACCAATCAATTAAACAAGATATGTTTTGCTCCAATTTTTAAAGTTTACTCAATATGTTTTGAATGTCGAACATTTTAGTTTTTTGAGATGAAGCATTAAATTTTTTGGCATTAGATGGTTGTTAACACAACATACTTGGTTAAAAAAAATTGGTTTTGAAGCATCCTTCAAAAAGCTCTGTGAAAAGGTTAATAAAGGAAAAGAAAAGATATTGAGCAGCCTAATGTTTGTTTCCTGAACAATTTTAGTCCATTTTTTGCCTTATTCCAATACTGTATAGCGCTTCTTTGCTCATTTCGAGTGTTTTTCCGCAATTAAAACAAGAATTGCAAAAAATTGTTTCTGAAAACTTATATAGATATTATTTAGATGTCTATTAAGATGTCCAGTCTCAATGATGTATTCTTTTACACACCTTCACCTAGCCCCCAGTAGACCTCATCCCTTTGTAGAGGTTCTCACTTATTTCGTCTTTTTGTAGCCAACAGTTCCTTATTGATATGTTTTTCTATCTTCAAATTGATCGAATTACATGTTTCTTTGCTTTCGCTGAGCTGACTTGAATCTAAAAAATTCGATAGCTTGTTGTCGTAGGTATCCTTCCTCATTACACAAAAACCAGTGCCCTTGCCATACGGTACCGCAACCAATTCCTTTCTCTTGAGATAATTTCGGGCCTTCTGAACGCCGTTGTCAGATGGTGTTTGTTTCATTCTCTTACGATAGGCTTTTGCCACTGATTCGATCTCATAAAGAGCCAGCGATTTTTCGAATTCTGAGATCCAAAGAAAAATATCAATATCGGCGAGAAAGTGTGGCTCATTAAATTTATCCCTGACAGGATGTTTCGGCCCAATGCCAAATCTTGTTGTATCCAATTTGGTAATTCAACATCATCAAGTGCTTTTACCAAACCCTCAACTTATTTTCCTTGAGCTCGATCTTGCCTTTCTGATAGTTCCATTTATTTCTCTGATGGAACTCTTTAACTGTTGTTTATGTTTTTTGTCTCCTGAGACATAGTTATTTCATTGCCGAAGGCCAAAACTTCTCATCTACAACCCTCTGTACTGCGCCTCTCGTCTTTTCTAGTTTTTCTCATCTGTCTTTTCTTTGTTAATCTCCGTTCTTAGAAGCTCAGTATGAAAACGGTGTGCTGCTTGGTCCAAAAACAATCCGTTTTCCGGTACTCTGAACCTAAAAAATCAGATATAATGTCGTTATCTAGAAAAACTCTCAAAAATCTAACACGTTGACGGCAGTTGATAAATTCAACATTTATAGAGGCACAATCATGGACTAATTTTCATATGAATTTCTCTATGTCCAAAACAAGGTCCAAATCAAGATTGGAGGTTTGAGTACAACTGTGCTCATTGTTTTGCAGGCCAGGAGGAATAAACCTCACGTGACACAAAGCAAGACAAATAACACAAGTCTAACTCACCCTCTCCGTTGAAGCCTCCTCTCCAGTCCGCCCAACAGTTTCCTCGCCTCTGTACACAAGTCTTCTTTCTCCGACCGCCTTCACCTTTGCAAATTCTTTTTCTTGTTTGAACGAAGCTTCGACAAAACAGCTGGCAGGTTGTCTTGGTGTTCGAACACAATCCGCTAAGACTTTAGCTCCAGCGGGAAGTCCTGGTGTAGTGCCTGATATTCGTTCCCCAGCTCCTTTCTTCTCTTCCTCTTTTAAACGAGACATCTCATTATAGGAATGACAAGAATACTCAAGCTGATCATCTGGTTCATGAAAAAATAAGCTTACGTTTAGTTTAAAAAAATATAAACCAAACTAAAAAACAATAAAATATCAATCTACAATTTTTTTAAACAACTTTTCGGAGGAATTGCAGTTCTAAAGCCAATTGTTAAAGAGTCAGTTGATCTTTAGAAATAATCATTTAGTTTGAAAGTAGTTTTAGTGTCTGAAATTAAATTAAAGTGTTTCTATTTATCTTTTTTGTAAATTTCGGAGTCAAAATTTTGATTTAGACATGTTAGCTTTCGAACGAAAAACCAAAAATATTCTGGGACTAATCTTCCAGTGTCAACTCCCTGCAAATTCATCGCGAGTGCTCTTTCCTTATATGTATTAGCAAGTGTTAACAACTTAGTTTGTTGTTTGACCTATCAATAGCTTACCAATCAATTAAACAAGATATGTTTTGCATAATCCTTGTGTCTGTTTGTAGTAATTAACAACTGAAAACAAACAACTGACAAGCAACTGAAAAAAAACAACTGGTGAAAATTACTAACTACTAAGGTTTTCTGAAAGACTTAATTTAACTCCAAATTATTTGTGATTTTAGAGCTTGAATACTTGAGGGCAAGGAAGAATCACTCCATCTTCATTGGGTCCCATATATAGCAGTCAAAAAATATCTGCAGATAAGGTTTTTACTCCCGTTTTTAGTGGTAATCACGTTGTCTGTGGACCCGAGACCCAGTTATATGGTTAAATTTTTTTATGGACGAAAAAAAGTAAAATTTGTTTGGCTGATAGCCTAAGAGCTATAACACAATACTTAGCGCTTAAAGAGACGAAAAATTATCTGGCTAGGTCAAGACGGCAAAAAAAAAATTAAGTCATCAACAGGGATTTTTTGATCTTCAGTCGGGGCGAATTTTACATAGGTGTTTCTATGCCGCCCTTGGGTTCGCCTGTTCAACTCAACAGACTATGATAACCATCAAACAGTTCAGTGACGAATTATACGCTCCGCGGGAACGCTTGAGTTACGAGCCTTTTTGTCGTATTTTGTACTAGCCGGAAGGTTTGGATGCTGCGATTTATTCCATTTAGTTGTTTCAGCTAGCAAGGCTGAAAACTCCGAGGGTTGCAGCGTTAAGTCGGATCTCAAGAGCCCACTAATCCCAAAGCACTGGGACAAAAAAAAACAACTAAGAGAAAAAGTAAAACTTAACAAAAGCAGTGTATAACTGATATAAAACCAAAAAATTACAAAACAACCAGCAAAAAAATAAAATGACCGTTGATAAATAAATTTTCCGGACCAAATGCTGTTCAATTTTTCTAATTTTTTTTTTTTCGGGCTGAGTGATATTATTTCTGATCGAAGGATCGAGTGTTTTTGTTGTTGGTAAATACGCTCCCATGAGTGGTGTTAGAATATTTGACCGTAGGGTAGAGCAGCAAGTGAACAGCCAATTTCCAGACAGAACAGGGGTCATCAGGAATAACGTCCTCAACGACATTTCGTTACATCAAATTTAGTATCTATCAATTACCATTTCAAAAAACTTAGGTTGATGGAAGATACAATTGCATTGGTCCATTTCATTCCTCCATCGGTTGCAAATTTCCCTGTTAAGGGTCCTACTTTGGGTTTTTATTTGTGGAGAAGGTATAGTAGTATTCATAAACGATTAAGAGTAGGTTATTCCTCATTTCATTTGTTATCTATCTCCAATTTAGGACCCAATAAACCCCATTTTTCTCAAAAATTAATACTTTTCGACCCAACCGATTGTGCCAGTCGGTCATATTTGGAAATTTGATCTTGAGCAACATTTGGTCTTGATTTTGGAATGAAATGAAGTTTTTCAAAAATTCGAATTGTGCCAGTCATGCCCAAATTTCTCGCGATAACTGAAAATGCGAGAGAATTACAATCAGAAGAATCGAGTAATAATTGCGGGAAAATTGCTGAAATATAGTAGAATAAAATTGCTAGAAAAAAAATTGCAATCAAACGAGAGTAGAGCTGTCTTGTTCCTGGCAGAAAATCGAGAGTGACCGAGAGCAGATAGAGAAAAAGATCGACTGGACAAGAGTGAACCTTGAGTGGAAAGTGCCCAATGGTCCAAATAGAAAAATTGTTTTTTGAGCTAAAACTTATTTATTTCAAACTTCCTGAGTCGAAATTAATTAACAAATCAATTCTAGATTTGCTTTACAACTTAGATACTCAATTATAGAGGTCGTGTTGGTATGTAAGTACCCAATTAAAATTTCTTGTGTGTTTTATATTGTTATTTTGAGTTAGGGAGAGTTTTTAGGTTGATCCATCTGAAATGGATCAAAGGTCCACTGTCTAATAAAAACTAACGGTATACGTAAAGTTCCGACCCTGTTTTTAACGGCGTTTGTGTGTTTTGGGTATTTGAGAACTGAGCATGGGGGCGTTCTTACTTCTAGAGTGGGGGGTATTTTGGTAGTAGCCTTTAAGCTGTAACACGGTTTGTAGTCTCATGTCGCAAGTCAACCCTTTGGCTCCGACTGCTTGAGGTAGAAAAACACAAGAGATGGTGTACCTGACTCTTGAGCCAATGGTTATAGGGCCTATTTTTTGAGCAGAGAAGGATTGGGTAAAAAATGAGTGAATAATTTTTTTCGAGCAAAATTACTCCAATTTTTAAAGTTTACTCAATATGTTTTGAATGTCGAACATTTTAGTTTTTTGAGATGAAGCATTAAATTTTTTGGCATTAGATGGTTGTTAACACAACATACTTGGTTTAAAAAAATTGGTTTTGAAGCATCCTTCAAAAAGCTCTCTGAAAAGGTTAATAAAGGAAAAGAAAAGATATTGAGCAGCCTAATGTTTGTTTCTTGAACAATTTTAGTCCATTTTTTGCCTTATTCCAATACTGTATAGCGCTTCTTTGCTCATTTCAAGTGTTTTTCCGCAATTAAAACAAGAATTGCAAAAAATTGTTTCTGAAAACTTATATAGATATTGGAAAAAAGCCAATTCAGCAAACAAAATTTCTGTTAATTTCTCAAAGACTACTCATTCAATCAGAATAGCTTTGGTAACATTAGCCGAAGTTTTTGCTGTTTTTCCTGGTTCGTTACCATTTCCAGGTTGATCATTTACTTTTAGAGATTTTTTTGAGAATAGGCCAGTTCGGAAGGTCCAAAGTTAGGAAACTCTCCGAGCAGAAAATTCATATCAAAATTCTTTTCGTACAGAAAAATTTGACCAGTTCAACTAACCTTGTTTTAAGCTACTTGACCATAATTGGAGGCTTTTCCGGTTCAATTTTTTGTTCAGTTTTTGGGAAACCTCTGTGGTAACCCTACGGTGTGATTTAAGCCCCTGAGGAACCCTCCTAAGCAAGATGTTTGTAGGGAACCCAGGGATTACTTCAGAGGAACAATCTGAAGAAAAAAATTTTTGTTTAAAATGTTTTGACACTTACGTGGGATTTCATTGAAAAAAGTTGAAATTTCGGAAACTTTTGGGAACGCTCCGAAAAAACCCTCTGATGTGATTAAGCCTCTTAGCAACCCTTTTTGTAAAACTTAAAGGAACCTCCGAAATAACTTAAGTGTCTTAAGTACCCTCCGAGGTACTTAAACCCCTTAAGAAACCTCCTAAGTAAAATTCAAAAGAACCCTCCGAGGTTATTCAGACACAACGGAGACTCTTTAGAACTAGAACATTAGGTTAGTCGCCTTCTGGAGATACAATAAGGAGTGAATGGACTAGTTACCTCGGATTTTAATGCTGAACTTTGGATTCTAGATCGCGCTATTCAAAGTGCCTGGTTGCGTGGTTGCCTTGAGCAACCTAATAGCACAGCGCGAGCAACCCGGGAACACTCAGATGAAGACCTAGGTTGGTGTATTAGGTTGAAAACACTCAATTGAGAAAAAAATCAGATGTTTTCCTTTTTGGTGCGTTTGGACAGTCTGAGTGTGTGAAAGTTTTCGCTTGGATTAATCTTTAACGCAAAATTTTTTAACAGAAGTTGCCTCGAGCAACTTAGTCAGACGTATCGGGCAATCGCAGGACAGAGAAAAAGTGACCTCGGTGAGTACCATAACGAAAAGAAACTCACTTCAGACAAAAACTGTTCTGGACTTCCTTTAATTGGTGTGTTCAATAGAGTTTTTTCTTTTACGGCTAGGTTTTAGTCTAATCTGAATCTTCACTGCTACTTTACTAAAAAAATATTTGATATTAAACCCGGCAGTGATGTTATAAATCTGTGGCGAAAACTTGATTTTGATCAGAGAAATCACTATCGATTAAAGGGTGTGTTAACATTTATTATCGTTGGTTATAGTGATGTGTGTCTTGTTATTTCTCGTTTTAATTATTCATCTTGAAATCTTTTAAATTTTTAATTTCAAGGAAAAAAATCAGCAATTAAACTAAATAAAAATTATTTGATCACTGAGCAGGCCCCATTTCAATCTTGATCTAAATTTAATTCCTCATTCTTCCATGAGAGTCTATAAATTTTTGAAGTTTGTGCGCTGTTGTCAAATATTTTCTTTTTAATCGCTGTTTTTTAAGACTTAGAAAGAATTAGCTCATTTTGGGAAGTAGCTTGAATGCGTAGGCTTAACGGGTAGCACACAAAAATCTGTGGGCATTACATCTGAAGTTTATTTTAATGACACATCGAAGGAAGCGCGCGATGATCAGTTAGTGATCGGAATGAAACTAAGCGTCAACAGAAGAGTAGATAGAGATGGAGGGCAAAACGGCAAAATTGAACCAATCCAATCCGTCCGAGTAAAGAGAAGAAACATTGATTAAACCTGCTCAACGCCATCACAGGAACTTTGGAGGATCTGGCGACGACTCAGAGCAAAAAAAAAATAGAAAGACAGGGGCTGTTCCGAGACCAATTCAAGAAAAAACTTTCACATATAGGCTCCTCTGAATCGAACACCAAAAACTACACTGGGAGAAAGTAACAGTCCTTTCTAGTCTACCGATGAAAGAATACGATGATGTCGATCGTCAGTCCTAAGGAAAAAGCTCAAACTCCAACCTAAAAACGTTATTTAAAACGAAATACAACAAGCGCCTAGCTGGAATCCCTTCTACCGAATTCCAATCGGGCTTCGCTCCTCTGGGACCGTCGAACACAGTCACTGATAATACTCTAAGCCCGAAGCACAGAAAAGCAGGAAAGCGGTGTCCACCTCACCAATGAGACCAGTTTCTGATAAAATCACGATGAGGACATCCTCAAAATATGATAGGCGCTTGATATCGATTGGTATTCAGAGAGCTGGTTTATCCCTAAGCACTCGGCTAGGCTACAGCCACCAGTAACGTGCCTCATAAAACAGCCGGATAATATACGACGAACGAACAGTCCAGTAGAAGAAAAGATTTGAAGAAAGAGATATATTGAAAACCAAGAAGCCTCCGGACACGACATGTTTGCGTGATAAAACATTTTATCAAGATGAGCCGGGCGGTTGAGTGGCTAAATCGGGACGGATCTGAATCTGAACTCTCTCGAGCAGAGAGAGAGAGAGAGAGAGAGAGAGAGAGAGAGAGAGGGAGAGAGAGAGATGAGAGAGAGAGAGAAAGACAGAGAGGGAGAGAGGGAGAGAGGGAGAGAGAGAGAGAGAGAGAGAGAGAGAGTTTATAATCGCGTTCATTCTTTCGGTGAGAGTTCAATTGGAGACCCGGCGCCTATTAACGTCTTTACAAACAGTGGAATAAATTCTAGTACGGTGATGCTCTAAACGATTTAATTCAAATCCAGTTTAATACTTTTTTTCAGAGTATGAGTAGTTGAGGGCGAGGAAAGAGTCAATCCAATCAAAATAACTGTGCTTAAAAACATTTACTAGCATGGTTTTCAACCTCGCTTTAGTATTAATCAAGTTATCTGGGGATCCGCGACCCAGCTATGTGATTACCTTTATAATTAAAACAAAAAGAACTGAAACTTGTTGTGCTGATAGCCTAAAAACTGCAAAACGATGGTTAGGTCTTAAAGAGATCAAAACTAAACTGGATACGTAGAGACGGTGAAAAATGCATAGAATTGAAGTATATGACGTCAACCAGTCGTCAAAGGGGATTCTTTTTCATTTGCAGTGTAATTTCAGGGCGATTGTTACATCCCGTGGCAGAAAGTCTAGCGGGAAAAATAAATGTCATTTGGTACAATGTAAAGGATGTGATAAAATGGCCTACATTTTAAACATTTTACTTTTTTTGGAAAATCGACGCAAACAAATCACAAACAGGAGCTCTTTGATAGAAAAAATTTGAGCAAAAGCCGTTTCATTTTCAAAAACCCATCCTCAAGTATCAAGCCCGCCTCTGAGTGACCTCGGTGCAGAGGTTAAAGCTAATAAGTAGTAAGCACGATGCAGAAAATATAAAGGAACGAATAAAATTTTCTGCTTTAAATGACAAAATTGCTCCGTTTTCAAAGGATAACTATCGGAAATTCTTGTCCAAGCACCCTCAGTGAGCCAAATTGATAGCTCCAAGTGCAGAAAAATTGAGTAAAATTAATCGCTACTGAATTTGATCAATACAGTGATAATATCTCTTTCGAGCAGATAAGGAGCAGCTCCGGATAAAGTAAATCCTAAGATCTTGCTTACAAGTCGAATGGCAGTGCAGGTCTTAATTTTTGAAATCTGTACTAAGCTCATAAGATTCACTGAGTTGGCAAAATACCCGATTCCCGAAATTTTTTGTGTCGAAAAGCTTATCGCCCTCGTAGACAGGCCTAGGGTTGCGACCAATTGCCATGGGCAATACGCTAAGATGTATCGCGTCTAAAGGCGCTGGAAGCAAAGCCAACTCCGAACGAAAATTTAATTTTGTTCGAAAACCTACAGATCCGGGCTGGCAATAGACGAGGAGCAGAAATAGCTGCAGAACTCGTTTCAAAACCTAATTGAGCTCGGAAAAAAATTCTAAAAGCACTGCTCTTTTAAAGTAGACTTTCAGAATGACTTAAACTCATTAAATAAATAAAGCATGCTGAATCATATCTTTTTTCGAACCTTCCAGATTCGTAAAATACACCAATTGCGCATAAAGTAAACATTGTTAACTTCATCGTAACTCTGCAAAAACCCAGACGCTAGTCAAACAGCTGCCTAATGAAATACGGAACTCAACCTGGCAATCGTGAAGCCTCGTCCATTTTTTTAGAAGCAACTCAGACAATAGTAAAACAGCTGAAGTCGAAAAATAACAAGTGGTATTTAGATGGGGAAAGATCAGCTGAAGACTATAAAGTAGTGATTCATCATCTTAAACACATTCTGAAATCGGAATAATTTTATGGCCTTGGCTTAAATACAGAACAAAGCGAACTTTGTTTGGTTAGGACCGAGCACGTTTACACAGTACATACAAATCAATTTTGAAACAATTTGAAAAAAAATACCCCTATATAAAAAAAACAGAAGAACAACTCATTATACTAGGACCTCCAATCAGCAAATTTTGTCCAAATTTAATCGCTCAAAAAAAATTGAGGAGCTCAAAAATTTTTGGGATAACATTGAAAAACTAGACGCCCATTATGGTTTGTAGCATGCTAAAACTCCTATTTTGTTTGTTTCGATTAGAAGCACTTTTTTGCAAAAAGTATTTTCGTATGCTACAATAAAACATTTGGAAACTCGTTATGCAAAGCTATTTTTGTGTAAATGGATTTGATATTTTGTACAAGCCGTTCCCTGGCAACCAAAGGTGGCTTGTGCGTTTCTTGCGCTCGTTTAATAGCTGTACCCACTTTTTTAGCCTCAGCAGTAGGACGTAAAAAGATTCAACGCATTCCAAAAATAGATTTGGCTCCCAATGGTTGAACATCATCCCCTGCAAAAATCTAAGGTTAAAATTATCAAACCCACAGCTCAGAACTGCAGGACTTCGATTAGTCTCTGAAATTTGTGAACGACATATATTCATGTAGGGAAAATTGTTATCAAAGATGGATTTCACGCTGCGAAAGCGACGGGAGATCTTTAGGCATGCAAACATAAATGCCTTTATAATGCAAATTTCATCTTCTACCCACATTTCTACCATTGTAGTGTCACGAAACCTCTACAGGACCAATCAGAAGCGACCAGACGGTATGATGATCATTCAATAGGCTCTTGTGGATTTTAGGTTTAGTAGACTCCCTAGCCTCCAGTAGCAGTAGTGCTGGGCTGTTACTCTGGTACGGTTTTCGTTGAAGCGGAGGAGCAAAAACTGACAAATATCAAGACCTAAGAGATGATCAATATTTTTTTCAACCTTTACTTTTTGAGATTCAGGGCGTGGCCAACCTCAGCCTGGAAACCAGGGCAGGCGGCTTTTTAAAGCGTATAATGTCGGTGGCAATACAGATGGCATAAGCCGCTTGTGTACTCGGCAAAAAAAAATGACAAAACAGCTTTCGACTTAGGTTAGTATGATTTTTTTGACCTTCTGATTATAATATGATAATTAATCACAGATTGAAGTTTTACTAAAAGTTTAGTTCCAATTTATTTTGGTTTTGTTATTAGAAAACGTACATGCCTAAATCAAAGTTTTGACTAAGAAGATTCCATAAAACTTAACAAAAAATCTTTTAATTGATTTTAGAAGTTAAAAGATATTTTATCAAAATAAATAATTTAGAGTTCAACCGTGTTTGGTATTTTTTTTTAAATGAGTGTTCACAAGATTTGGAACCAAAAAATACAGTGTTAACCTCCTCAAAAGTAGCGAGAAAAAACAACACGGGGCATTTTTATAGCTTCTCCTTGCCCATCCCTCAAAATAACTAGCTGAACCAGAACAAAAACCTTTTTTCGATTACCTGAAGTGATTCAACCGAAGAAAAAAAAGTGGTGAAGTGGCGCGACGTGGTCAACAACAACATTAACAGCCACAGAACGAACAAACTTTACCCAAGCCTATGTAGAGGAGCTCATAAGCTACTTGATGTCGAAGAATCAAAACCAATTGGCGATCGTCTACTGTAGACGAGAAAGAACGCCCGATTTGATTTCTCAACTACCCGGCACTGGAGCGCTCATTTTTCCATCAACAGAACGACTGTCCTCCAAGAGCAAGCAGAACAATCGAGAAAAAAACTGAAGATGCATCAAATGCAGAACTGCAGTTGAAGTCTTCGCTTTCAGTGGCAAACAAAGAAAAACTAGCAGGATTAATTTGCAACGTCAGAGGCAATCAACAGAGATTATCATCATTTAGGAGGAAGGAGCATTCAAGACGCGAGCAGAGGCAGAGGAACATTGTGCGCTTTAAAGAAAGCGGTGAGGTGAGTAAGAATTATTTTTTTTTGTCCTTTGGCAATTTTATTACTCGTTACCTACAAATCAATGACCACAGTACTTCTGCTTAATGTATGGCTCAGAAAGTTTTAACTGAGAAAATTAACATAGAAAAAATTGTTAGACTGTTTAAAAAACTTCGTATATCGGTAATTAGACAGAAGTTCCTGAGAAAATGACTAAAAAGAATCTAATGCTAGATTTTTTTTTGATATTTGGAGTCCCCGAGAATGGGGTTTTTTCGGACCGAATCTCCTAAAAATGAGACCGCTGGGGCTAATGAGGTCAAAAGACGTATGAGGAGAAAGACGTAGTGAAGGCTCGATCGCTGTCGAAAGAAATCGACCAATAGTTATAGGCATCTGTTTTCCATTTTAAGGAGCATCAAACTGACAAAAGCTTAATAATAACAAAACCACAGAAAATGAATAGAACAGTTTTCCGAATTTCGTAACAAAACACTTGATTATAGAAATGAGCAATCAAGTATCAAGCTTGATAAAATGGCACTGCTGGCATGTGTGCATGAAATCTTGGCAATGGGAGCAAATCCAGAGCATCCAGTTAGAGAGATGTTCAGCGAAAAACAATTTTAAGCTCATATCGACGTTCTCCATTCATAATTGAAAAACTAAAAAACATATCATGTGAAAAAGAAAGGCCGCGGCAGAGACACATGCAAAAAAAAGACAATCCACAGGAGATAAAGCGGTTAAAAAACGAGAAAACTTCTCAAGAATGATGGGTTGCTGGCTTCGTCTTTTGAAAAAGTGTTGGTCTAAGTAATGAGGAGCAAAACTTGCCATGAACGAAAAAAACGAGACAGTTGATCATTTGCATTCTAATATGAGGTAAGCAGGTGGCAGCCTGCGGGTTGTTTGATCTAGTTAAAGTACAGAGTGCTAAGACATTTTTCAGAAAATTTTTATCAATTCCGGGTAAGCTTGCTAAGAATTTGAATAAAAAGTTGCAGAGGTTTTGAAAATATCAAGAGGCCATATCGATACCAACACTAAAGACACAATAAAAATTAATTGAAAACACTGCTTTGATAGGGATTAAACTATAGAATTTTTTGACGTGTAATTTTTTTTGATTCCCGAACGCTGATGGTTCGAAACAGAATTAATAAAAGCCAGTGTTTTGCAAACCGGTTTCAAACTTTAAGCAAGCTTCAAATAGTGATCTCATCAAGGAAACTGTAATCACGTACTGATTTGTCAATCGTTGCGATTTGTTAGTTTACATAACCCTATCGGTTTGATCCCAACTAGGTGCACTCCTAAACAACTTATGTGAAGGGCCTTTGATAACAATACGCTTGTACTGAGCTGGGGCGCTATTCGTATATTTCCTTATAGTTCCTAATGCCAGTTTCTGTGGTATTTTTAATACCAACTGCAAGTTACCCTCTTATCTACGATATACTAAATTTAAAATCTAGGAGCAGCATATTCCCATCTGGATTAATTTTTTTTGTAGGAAAACTTCTTCGATCGATTAATTTTCAAAGTTTTGCAAAGATCGAATTGGTCGTAAAAGATTTGTCTCAAAGGATCCTCTTCAAAGTAACCTCAGGTTTCCCCACGTTTTTCATGGAATGAATAGCAATTTGAAGCTTAGCACGGCTGCAACAGATTTTGCCCTTTTAAGCTCGTCTGCAAGCTGTACATATGTAACTGTTTGCTTCTTGATGTTGCTCATAAAACTTTATAACAAAATGTTGCTGTTGTTTATAAAGCATCACTTACCGGTTCTGTTAGGTTCTTTTATCGCTCAAAGGACACTGGTGGTCTCGTCACCAAATTTGGTGGCTGCTGTTCTGCGAGTACTACCAAAATTCGAAATTTAGTCTGTACGCATGCTATCTTGAATCCTGAAACGTTCGGCGGAACCAACGCTCCAACCTCAAACAGCTTCAAACTCAAATACACAAACTTCTGATTTAATGTTCCGGTCGGCTTCCTAATTTTTACCAAAATATGTTCCTCAATTAAACTGTGTTTGACTTTACATAGTCCGAAAACCCTCAAATTAACAGAGTAAGTCCCTTCAACTTTTGCAGACTTATTTCTTCTTGTCAATATGCGTCCTCTAGTTTACGGTGTTTTCTTGGGTAGTTTTCGGTTGTACCACCAACTGCTCAAATAGCCCCTGCCTTGCATATTTGCTCGTGTTACCAGTCTTTTTATTACCTCAATAATAGTCAATTTGGGGATTCGACTGTATTAACAACCTTCTCCTATGAAAAAATTATTGTTGTTAGCGCGGCAGCAGCTTTCACAAAACAAGACTATTTCGTTTAGTGATGCCTACACATCATCGGTTTCCTCATTAAATATTGTACCGGTTTCGGGATAACTCGCTTTAAACCATCCTCTATCCATATCTCATTTTACTGCTGCAGCATTGACACAAACAGTTATTGTCATCCAACGACTGTACCACCCTCCTCGCCGCTATTTTCTGTTTCGAAGCAAACTCAAATTCTTTTGGTCATAGATTTGCAAGATTTACTGCAAGGGTAGCGCCCAGTGCTAGGTCATCAACTGGAACATAACACTAAACTCTATGCTTCTAACATACCTCAAAACCGTTGAACGCTAAACACAAAAGCTTTTTATATGTCGATTTTGGAAGACACTCCTTGCTGTAAATCTTTTTAAAGAAAATTTCAATTGCTTCCTTCAGGGGAACACTGGTCTATGAAGCTTTTCACCCCAACAAATTCTATAGTTTTATTCGGATCGAAAGCAGTGTTTTCAATTGTTTCTTTTGGTTTTTTATTGTTAGAGTAGTTTTTAACTGTTGTTCTTGCGTGTTCAGAGTCAGATTGCATGAAATCAAGCTGAAAAAACTATTATGCACAAAATGTCTTGTAGTTATGCAATTCATGCTCTGACAAGAGCATGAGTTGGTTCGAATAAGTTTTCGCAAGCAATCTAAGTCAAGTGATTTTTGATATTTTCATCAAGTGATTTCATAGAAGAAATCTTTTCGCGAAAAGCTGAAGTTATTTTCGGCGAACTATTCAAGTTTGGAATTTTTGTAATATTTTAAAAGTTTTGTTTTTGTAAACAGCCTCATCAATCTTTAAAGCTTTTAAAATTTCACAATTCATTGAAAAATCTGTTCATAGATTTCACTGAAATTTACTGAACCCACCGACTGATTTAACCAAAATATTTATTGCAAAAATGTAGACTTGTTAAGGCAACGTCTTCGATTGCTTATCTCTCAAAGTTTTGCTTATATTGAATAAAAATTTAGTCTCAAAGGTTCCTCTTCTAGTGATGATACCGGTTGTTTCCGTTTTTCTTGGAATTAATCAGCTCGCAGCCATAGTTTTTATAAGCCATAGTTTTTATAAGCAAACTCATCAAGCAATAAACCTTCAATATTTTCTGTAGAAGTTTTGTAATTGAACTAACAAGCTATTCGAAACTAAGTTTTGCTGCGTCTTTTAGTTTTGCTGCGTCAGCAATTTGAAGCTTAAATTTGCTGCATCAGATTTTGTCCTTTTAAGTTCATCCGCTAGCTGTACTCACATAACTGTTTCCTTCTTGACGTTGCTCAAACAATTTCATGAGAACTTTTGCTGTTGTTCATAAAGCATCTCCTACCGGTTCCGTAATGTGCTTCTATCGCTCAAAAGACACTGATAGTCTGTCGACCACATTTGGTGGCTGCAGTTCTTCGAGTGTTGTAAAAATTCTAAAATTAGTTTTTACGCCTGCTATCCTCGAACATTCGGCCGAACCACAGCTCCAACCTCAAACAAACAGCTTCAATCTCAAAAAAATAGGCTCCAGGCTTCCGGTACCGGTCGATTTCCTTAATTTTACCAAGATATAATGCACAATCACACTAATTTTGGCTGTTTATAGTCTGAAAAGTCTCCGTTAACCGAGAATTTTCCTTCATTTTTTGCAAGCTAACTTCTCCTCGTTAAAATGCGTGGTCTAGTTTTACGAGTTTTTCATGGGTAATATTCGGTTGTTTAACATACTGATCGAATAGCCCCCTGCCTTGCATGTTTGCTTGTGTTACCATTGTAGGCTTTTTATTACATCAATACTCGTCAATTTGGAGATGCGACTCTATTAACAACTTTCTCTTGTTAAAATAACTACTGAAAAACATTTTTTTTCTTTCTTATCCGTCATCAAAACTGCGATGACAGTTAGACCTAAAACTAATCATGAAATGTGTAAAATATGCAGCGTGTATGAGTTTTCTGCAACGACTCCTCAAAAACGAATTGTTTTTCATCTTGAAATTTTCATTAAAAAATTGAATAAAAGTTTCAAACTAAATCCATTATATCATCACGACAATATAGCTCATTTTCTCCCAGAACGACTTATCTTCTGTTGTTGCTTTCCTTCTTTGTTTTACGTTTTGAGATGACTGCCATGTCTTGTATTCAACCGCGGTGAACTTTCTATCATTTCTTAAACTGTTTCAGCGCAACCTTGCATCTTGCTCATCAGGCACACAAATTTTGTCGCGATTTGTGTCTATTATTTTTTCTTTTTCATATGATGCACGAGACCCCCTACCTAATCTGAACGCAATGGCTAAGGTTTAATTAAACTGGGTGATTATGCTATTGCGATAATAAATTCTGCTTACTCAGTTCTTATATCGAACATGAGTACACGTAGTTCAACTTGAAATTTCCGCCGGTTCTGCAGTGCAGAAGGACAATTTAGGAAACTTGACTGAGCTAATGATGACTATGCAGAACACTCCCCGTTTTTTTGCTGTGAAACCTTCTAGATCGTTTTTTCCCTTTGCTAAAATTATCCCCTCGAAAATTTCGCTGGCGGGATTGCATACTACATCCTTTACGAGACAGCTGTTTTTCTCTAGAAGGTGGAAGACGCTTTTGTTAGTCAAAAACTCCCGAGTAACAAATGCATATTTAAAAAAAATCTCAGTAATAATTGCAATGCTTTTTATAATGAGTTATACCCTCTTTCAAGAGTGTCAAATACACCTCTTGCTTGTATGCATAAACTTATTTTACTAAAAAAAATCAATGACAATTTATATAAAAAACATCTGCGATTAAAAATTTGCCGGACAATACAACTAGCAGAAAATTTTTATTATCAGCTCACCAAAAAACTTTTTCTTTTTCACCCTTGTAAAGTAAAAACTTTAAATTTTCTGATGTGAAATACCTTTAAAACGACTTGACTGCAATCGCCGCGATCACTATCAAACAAAATTTTTCTTCATTTTTTGCTTAACCTCTACGATTATCATCAAGCAGCAAAAGACGCCGAGGTCGAATTTGCTTCCTTTACTGTTTTTTGATTCCGTGTAATTACTATTTTTTTTCATTTGATTTTCAAATCATCCTGATGCATTTTTATAAAAAAAAGTGGTTTTTAGAAAAACTGTTCAATGGTGTAATAGGTCTGTCTTAGGAAAGGTTAGCCTTGAAGGTTCCACTGTTGAATTGCCGTTGAAACCTAAGACAATAAAAAATTTTCGTTCTTTCTTTGGTATCGCTTTAATCCATCATAATGAGTTATTTGATAATTTTGTTTTTGAGTTTTCAATCACGACTTAGAATTCAATTACTTAGACAGTAGATTCTCAAAGACAACAAAGGGACAACAAAGGGTAGATTCTCAAAGGGAACTTTATGATTTTATTGCACATTTTTTCTGTACCCTGGAAACTGTTGGGTTTTAAAAAAAACCTTACCGGCCAGGTTGTATTTCGGTTCGTTTTGTTTCTGTCGCTGCGTGTCTACTGTCGTTCTTGCTCATTTTCATTGTATCACGTAGTATTTCATTGTTTTTTGGGAGATCTCTCTTCAAATTTTTAAACTGTGGCTTGAGTTGGCAAAAACTTCAATTTATGTTGCTTAAAACATTCAATTTATAGACAATCCGCAAAGGCGATCGAAAATTGAATAAAATCACTGGAAATAAAAAAAATCACCGTTTGAAGATATAGCGACCAATCGTTGTGGTTTACTTGTTTATATTTAGAAAGTGCCTCTTCAAAGGTTTGATTGGTTTCATCGATCATCGTGTTTCACTGAGGATAGTACCGTAATAAACTGGTTTTTATCTATTACAGTATCAAACACAGTTTTTGGAACAGGCAACCAACACTTGAAATCTTTTTGTTCGTTAATGCTTTTGCTACGGTTTAAAAAATGGCCATAGACTCAAACCCTTTTGAAAAATTATCTTCAATCAGAAGAAAGTTTTTGAGGTCCTCTGATTCCCGTAGCCCATGATATCCAACGCTTTGCCAGAAGGGATAGCTTGGCGTCCATATCTACAAGGAGTATACTGTTTCTGACTAGGTTTTTTGAAATGGTACTTTGTTCACAACTGTCGACACAGTTTTTCAAATCCGTGATCAATTCCGTTCAGTACAATTTTTCTTGCATATGTTGAAAGGTTTTTCAAACAAAATGTTTCCGCACGATATTTGTTCGCAAAATGTGCTTTTTCCAGTTTCCGTTGTTTTAGTAGGATGTTTTCAGTGCTAAATTTTTATAAACCTACCAATTATTTTTGATCAATGCATCAGTCATATGCTTTGGTTCCTTTTTTCTGCTTTTTTGCCGTTTTAATTTTTTCTCTTCAATTGCACAATTTTCAGTTCTAATTTAGCAGCTTTCAGCTTTTCTTCCTTGATAGTTTCCATCATTGTTTTTTTTTCCTTCCCAATTGATTAAATCTCTCGAATGTCTTAAATGGGTTTCTCGATTTGGGAATCTCAAATCAGTTTGCATTTCTTTGGGAAAAAGATCTTCTTTCCCACCCACGCTTGATTTCAATTTCGTCCCGGTTTTTTTATCACCTTAAATATATCCATTATGCTCATTGAAACTTTAGAGATTTGTTCGGGAATTTTTGATTGAGTTGTACGATTGCGAACAACTACCGCTGGATTGCTATAGAAATCCGTTGCCCTTTCTTCAAGTAATCATTAGACCTCTGCTTTTTTTGTCAAAACAGGCGCTCAACTCCCGTTATCGAAAAACGTTTGGTTAGGGTATACCATTTTCTTGTTAGGGTATTCCAAAAAGGTGCTTGTTCGTGTTTTTTCTGTTATTTCAATGTTGTTTTTTTTTATTTGCGATTAACAATACAATTTTCGACCTGATTCAAAAATCCGATGTTTGTTGAGCTGCAAGTAAAGACCTGATAAAGTCTCGGTTTTATACTTGTTTTTGTTTCTGCTGTCATTTCCGCTACGTTCAAAGTTGCATGCTTCCTCAGTCAACAAATTTCCTGGTTTCCGGTCCGATCTTTAGTTCTGAAGATCCCATTCACTTTAATTGATTCCTCAGTTTGATATGATGGGCAGTGTTGCTGTCGTGGTACTTATTGATGCCTTCATCTTATATGTTGAGTACCTTCAAAAATTTTCAACCGTTTCTTACGATTTTCAGTGAGTCGGCGCCCAGTGGACCTGTTTTAATTTTTTTTCTTCTATAGCATCCCAAACAGACCTTCTCTATTACTGAGGTTAATTCCGTTTTTCTTTTGTTTTTCACTTGCTGAGTGTTTTGGTAATTTTCTCAGCAAATAGAAAATTCGTGAACAGTTACCTGATTGTATTGACATTGGTAGCGCTTTCTTGTGTTCAGTACTGTGAAAAATTATTTAGTTAAATTAGAAAAGCACTTTTTGTCACTCATGAAATCGAAGATACCTTTTTCAGCTTCCAATTACCATTCATCGATTTTTGAGTGCAGTTATCCGTTGTTGAATAAGTGAAAGTTTCTTCTAAACCGTTTTTCAATCTTGCAGTTATCCGTTGTTGAATAAGTGAAAAATTCTTCTAAACCGTTTTTTCAATTTTTGATTGCAGTTATTCGTTGTTGATTAAGTGAAAAGTTCTTTTGAACCATTTTTCATTTTGAACCATTTTTCAGTTTTTTCCTCCGATTACTTGATAGTTTTTGAGTTTTGGGAGAAATCTCAAATCAATGAAAAGTAACTGAAATCAGAGAATGCACTTTGCGACAAGTAACTAAAAACTTTCCAACTCCGTCAATCTACATGCTATTTTTTCTATTGTCTCCTATTAACTTGGCTTCTTATTGTGTTCTGTTTCGTTGTGATTGGAAGTAATTTTTCAATTTGATTCGGCATTTGAGCTATCGTATAGTATAAACTTGAAACTTGAGTTGAGGTTTGATTCTTTTGTTTATATAACTCTCAAAACAATTGCAACAGTTTATTGATTTCACAATTAAGGACACCCATAAGGCTTATAGTGCACAGTTTTTTAATTTATTTTTTTTTCCTAATAATTATGGCAAGTTTTTCATGTGGATATAGACGTATTGATGCCTTCATCTTATATGTTGAGTACCTTCAGAAATTTTCAACCGTTTCTTACGATTTTCAGTGAGTCGGCGCCCAGTGGACCTGTTTTAATTTTTTTTCTTCTATAGCATCCCAAACAGACCTTCTCTATTACTGAGGTTAATTCCGTTTTTCTTTTGTTTTTCACTTGCTGAGTGTTTTGGTAATTGTCTCAGCAAATAGAAAATTCGTGAACAGTTACCTGATTGTATTGACATTGGTAGCGCTTTCTTGTGTTCAGTACTGTGAAAAATTATTTAGTTAAATTAGAAAAGCACTTTTTGTCACTCATGAAATCGAAGATACCTTTTTCAGCTTCCAATTACCATTCATCGATTTTTGAGTGCAGTTATCCGTTGTTGAATAAGTGAAAGTTTCTTCTAAACCGTTTTTCAATCTTGCAGTTATCCGTTGTCGAATAAGTGAAAAATTCTTCTAAACCGTTTTTTCAATTTTTGATTGCAGTTATTCGTTGTTGATTAAGTGAAAAGTTCTTTTGAACCATTTTTCATTTTGAACCATTTTTCAGTTTTTTCCTCCGATTACTTGATAGTTTTTGAGTTTTGGGAGAAATCTCAAATCAATGAAAAGTAACTGAAATCAGAGAATGCACTTTGCGACAAGTAACTAAAAACTTTCCAACTCCGTCAATCTACATGCTATTTTTTCTATTGTCTCCTATTAACTTGGCTTCTTATTGTGTTCTGTTTCGTTGTGATTGGAAGTAATTTTTCAATTTGATTCGGCATTTGAGCTATCGTATAGTATAAACTTGAAACTTGAGTTGAGGTTTGATTCTTTTGTTTATATAACTCTCAAAACAATTGCAACAGTTTATTGATTTCACAATTAAGGACACCCATAAGGCTTATAGTGCACAGTTTTTTAATTTATTTTTTTTCCTAATAATTATGGCAAGTTTTTCATGTGGATATAGACGTTTCTCTGTAAATATGTACATACATATAATTTTGTATGTATATATGTATGTATGTATGTATGTATGTATGGTTGATTAAATAAATGCATGTATGTATGTAAGTATTTATGTATGTATTGATTCCACGACAAATTGTTTGATGAAATTTACTTATTCATTGAAACAAGACGGCTCGTATATCAGGGCAAAGCCCTGAATGTTCCAACTATGCCCCCTAATCTCTTGAATAACAAATAAAAAAAATTCAAAAATTTTCCGCTATAAAGACCCAAATTTGACCAAATTTTCTGCGCCGCACGCAAATTTTTGAAAAAAAAGCAAAAAAAAAAGCGGAAAATTTTGGAAAATTTTGATTAAAAAATCGCGTATTTCGCCCCCCCCCCCCCTCCCCACTAACTTCGCTACTGGCCGTGTTTTCAGCTAATCAGTTAACTAAGATTATCTTCTTTAAAATATTGTTTTTTTTTGCGAAATTAAAAGCCCTTTTTTCAGCTCTCACTATCGCTTAAAAACTTCGGATGAAAAGTATTCTTAGTTTTAATTTTTGCTGAATTGAACACACAGAAGTCAGTGATTGGATTGTCTTCATTTTTAAGTAATCAGCAGATTATTGCGTTAAAAAAACTATTTTGCATACTGGCTCATTTTTTGAAAATATTGAGCAACTCTTTCAAAAAGTCCATAAACATTGATCCATCTGTTGCGTTTAATTGTAAGGTATTATATCAACGGATTTGCATTTGTTGACAAACCAAAAAAAAACCTGTTATTTTTTTTTGATTTGTTGACCAAATTGATGAGGGTCCATATCTGCAAGGAGTATACTGTTTCTGACTAGGTTTTTTGAAAATGGTACTTTGTTCATAACTGTCGACACAGTTTTTCAAATCTGTGATCAATTCCGTTCAGTGTATTGTTCTTGCATTTGTTGAAAGGTTTTTCAAACAAAATGTTTCCGCACGATATTTGTTCGCAAAATGTGCTTTTTCCAGCTTCCGTTGTTTTAGTAGGATGGTTTCAGAGCTAAATTCTTATAAACCTACCAATAACTCTTGATTAATGCATTATTCATATGCTTTGGCTCCTTTTTTCTGCTTCTTTGCCGTTTTTATTTTTTCTCTTCAATTGCACAATTTGTAGTTCTAATATAGCAGCTTTCAGCTTTTCTTCCTTGATAGTTTCCTTCATTGTTTTTTTCCTTCCCAATTGATTAAATTTCTAGGGTGTCTTAATTGGGATTCTCGATTTGGGAATCTTAAATCAGTTTGCATTTGAAGTTTTCTTCCCACCCACGCTTGATTTCAATTTCGTCCCAATTTTTCTTATCACCTTAAATCAATCCATTGTGCTCATTGAAACTTTAGAGATTTGTTCGGGAATTATTGAGTGAATTGTACGATTGCGAACAACTACCGCTGGATTGCTAAATAACTCCGTTGCCCTTGATTCAATTAATCATTGGAACTCTGCTTTTTTGTCAATACAGCCGCTCAATTCCCGTTATCGAAAAATTTTTGGTGAGAGTATACCAATTTCTTTGTTAGGGTATTCCAAAAAGGTGCTTGCAGGAGCTTTTTTCTGTTATTTCAAGGTTGTTTTCCATTTGCTGTTAACAATACAATTTTCGACCTGAATCAAAAACCCGATATTTGTTGAGCTACAAGTAAAGACCTGATAAGGTCTCGGTTTTATTCTTGTTATTGTTTCTGCTGTCTTTTCCGCTACGTTCAAAGTTACATGCTTCCTCAGTCGACAAATTTCCCGGTTTCCGGTCCGATCTTAACTTCTGAAGATTCCATTTCCTTGAATTGATTCCTCAGTTTGAAATGATGGGCAGTGTTGCTGTCGTGGTACTTATTGATGCCTTCATCTTATACGTTGAGTACCTTCAGAAACTTTCGACCGTTTCTTACGCTTTTCAGTGGACCTGCTTTAATTTTTTCTACTGTAGCATCCTAAACAGACCTTCTCTGTTACTGAGGTTCATTCCGTTTTTCTCTTTTTTTTCACTTGCTGAGTGTTTTTTTTTAATTTTCTCAGCAAATAAAAAAATTCGTGAACAGTTCCCTAATCTTTTGACATGGGTAGCGCTTACTTGTGTTCAGTACTGTGAAAAATTATTTAGTTAAATTGTTAAATTAGAAAAGCACGTTTTGTCACTCATGAAATCGAAAATACCTTTTTCAGCCTCCAATTACCATTCATCGATTTTTGTGTGCAGTTATTTGTTGTTGAATAAGTGAAAATTTCTTCTAAACCGTTTTTCAATTTTGCAGTTATCCGTTGTTGAATAAGTGAAAATTTCTTCTAAACCGTTTTTTCAATTTTTGATTGCAGTTATCCGTTGTTGATTTGTTGATTAAGTGAAAAGTTCTTTTGAACCATTTTTCATTTTTGAACCATTTTTCAATTTTTTCCTCCGATTACTTGATAGTTTTTGAATTTTGGGAGAAATCTCCAACCAATGACAAGTAACTAAAATCAGAGAATGCACTTGCAAACTTGCAAAAAGTATCTAAAAACAATCAATGCAAAAACATTCAATACATTCAATTGAATTAATGCATGCAAAAATTCATTAAATTTACCGCAATGCGACTTTTTGCGCTGCTGATCAAATTTAATTTTTAGAGTCTTTTCCTTTTCAAAACCAGTTCCTTAGAATCCATTTCCAATTTTTTTCTTATTATGATAAATTTAATTTTTAACTACAATAAAAAATGGAGTGAGTAATCAAACTGGTTGAAAGCATTTTTTAGTATGGTTTAGCCAGGTTTTTACTGACACAAGGATTTTTTTAAAAAAAACCTCTGTTGTCCTCATCAAACAACTGTAATTCGTTTCAGAAAAGTAAATAATTTGTGTTGTCAGCCGTA
Source organism: Symsagittifera roscoffensis (assembly GCF_963678635.1). Lineage (NCBI taxonomy): Eukaryota > Metazoa > Xenacoelomorpha > Acoela > Convolutidae > Symsagittifera > Symsagittifera roscoffensis. Next base: position 861,818 of record NC_087070.1, read on the forward strand.
AATTTTAAAATAATTTGAATTTAACAACTAGATCGTTTTGAAAACACTTTTAAAATAACTTAAGACAAAATGTTTTCCAATGGAACTCATTTTTAAACAATATAAACTTGTCTCCACTTTGTTTTTTTCACTTTACATCAATCTTTAAAAATTGCAAGCTTGGTTTCAAGTAATGCCTGAGCTTGGAATATTAGCAGAAAAACTTTAGTTTCTACGACAAAGATTGGTCTTAAAATTGGCCTTCTACTTTAAAGTAACTTTCATTAACCCTTTGAGAACACATTAGCCTTGCACAACATGCAAAAGAACAAGCACAGCATGCAGAATTTGATGACAATTTAAGATGAAGCTTGGGGAGAAAAGCCCGGAATTTTTTTGAAAATTGTTTGGGGGAATCAATTAATTAAAATTTTTTACTGAAAAAGTTAAATCTTGTGATAGTTGGTTTGATAGAATTTTTGTTGAATAAAAAATCAAATCCTTAAAAAATGTTTATTCAAAAATTTTACACCAAAGAGCTTCAATAAGTGTTTTCCTTCTGCTTATTGAAAAAAACCTAAATTTAAGAGACCAAATGCTCTGTTTTCAACGAAATATGGTTTATAAACGCAAGATACGCGAGACTTTTTTTTTAGCTTAGACACGCTTATAAAAGAACAAAATAGTTTTTCGGGCCTTTTTATTTTTTATCATGTAAAATAACGTAACATTTGGCCTTCTACCCTTTAACAAGCTTGTGTAATTGTATACAAAATTCTGTCTATGCATGAATTAATTCAGTAAGACTTGACTGTAAACACAATTTGTTTTTTTTCCTGTTTTGCGTAAAACGCAAAGTTTTTATTTTTCAATTATTCATTATTTTATTTAATGCTGTGCAAATTGATTTCTGCCAAACTGTCAGCTGGGGTAATTTTTGGTTTCAAGGGCAATTTCAATGAAAAAATGAAGGGATAGTTATGATAAAAAAGCTCGAAAAGTTTTTTGCGAACAATAATGTTTTTTTATTGGTCCGACCATTGAAAATGGGGTGGAACTTTGTATTCGGGTGTGTTTTATTTTTTATTTCTTTTTGTTTTTCCCGCAAAATCAGGTACCATAAATAATCATCGGAGGGGTTGAGTGATAAATTATTTTAAAGCTCTTTCAATCGTGATTCGAACTGCAATAAAAAATTAGGAACAAACTTTCCCAGCTCCGAGAAAAACCGGCTTGAAATTTTTGATTTTTCACCTACATTTTTCGTATAAAAAAGCAAGCACGCACGCTTATCTATAAGAAAATTTAGGCCGATAACAATAGATTTTCTACACTTAATTAATTTTTGAGTAAATTAGTTTTTGGAGACTTTAATGCCATTGTGAGAAACAAAAAGTTCAACATTTTAACAAATTAAACATTTTTTTAGTTTCTTATAATTTTTCGTATGATTTTTGGTTTTGTAAGTCAGTTTCTGTCTAAATCTTTTGTCCTGTTTGTCTATATTACTATGATTGTCGAATATGGCTATTTTTTGTTACTTCAGATCTTTTTTTATCAGACCACGCATAAAAGTTAAACTAATTCGAAAAAAAACTTTTTTTCTTGTAGGTTTTTAAAGACTATGGTCGAAATATATGTTTCTATGATGTTTTTCCTAATAAGTGCACAGCAACTGGCTAATCTTCTGGATATCTTATTGATCTAAAAGAGTTGATTGTAATGTTTGACTTTTGCTCTAAAATTACAAACTGTTCAGGTATGTAAAATATTTCAATTAGCGAATTTGACTCTTGATTCGAAATCATATACAAGAAATAAGAACATTAAATTACAATAGCAACAGAATAATCAATCTAAACAACCTGGTTTAAGATTGGATTACAAAATTAAATAAATTATCAATATTCGAATTGCACAATTTTTAGGGTTTTTCAATTTATGCCCAATGTAATTGGTCGATTTTGAATTCACTGATTTTTCATTCCAAGCATTTTTTCACATATAGTTTTTGACACATTCAATGATTGACTGGCGATGTGAACTGAATTAAGTTAGAGTTCAGCGAAGTTCAAACTGATGTTATTGAATATCCGCTCGGACATTTCAAGGTCAAAGTTTTATGATCGCCTTCTATTGTGACGGGCGGTGTTATCGCTTCGCTCAAATTCCGAGCTGCAGACGCTGTTCCCTTCTTTAAAATGGGTCCGTTGGCGGCAGCTGCCGGTAAGCTAGGGGGAGGGGGTGATTTACTGGCGACTGAACTGTTGCTGCTATTACTTAATTGTGATTGGCTAAGATTTGTGCTGGGTGCCCTGGGAAGGGGAACTGGCTTTACTCTGGAAGTGGTAGAGTAGATATGGTCTGCTTGTACGGAGGCTATAGCCCCCGCGGCCATAGATGACGCGGGATACTGGCCCCCACCTGGACCGGCGGAGTTGGGAGGAATGTTGGCAATTATCGGGGGGCTACTGGAACTTGAACAACTGCTACCCGGGTAGTTGCCGCCGGATAGTGGCGGTGATTGAGGAGATAGGCGGTTCGGAAGGGTGTTGTAGCGGGGAGCATTGGTGACTTGGGGGTTGTATTTCGGCCCCCCATTTTGCTGCGGGAGCTTCCCGTTTGTCAGTGAATGGTGTAGTTGCGGGGGGTTGGCAGGAGCATGGGGTTCCACATCTCCAGGGTAGAGAGTGTTTCCGTCGGCGTCTGCGAATCGGACCCGCTCCTTGCCTTCCGGTTCGCCTGGAATGCAAACTAAAATTATCGACATCATTTTCCCGTACATTTAGGAGTACCAAAATATTGAACGATAACAGAACAATTTTTGGGATAACGGTTATGATATCATGTGAAGGCAATCTATAAATTGGTTGTCTGCAAGTAATAAGTTTGCCGTAGACAATCGACCGTTTTGGTTTCGGTTAATTGGCACTCGCTTTAAATATTTTGATGATGGATTATGAAAAGGAAATGTTCTCTAGCAGTAAGGATGAAGGTTTTAATAAAGATGATATAGCCTAATGCTCATAACCATCAATTTCGACGCAAAAAGAAAATTATGATGTTTCTAAATTGTTTGGTGTAGTTTTGTTCTACCTTCAAAGAAATTTTCAGTTTTGATCCTCGAAATAGTTCGAAGGACACTGTCAAAATCCCAGTTTACTGTCAGTGTCAAATTGCTCAGCCAATCTGACAAAACACCGTAAAAATCATTCAGCACAATTTAAGTTTCTTCGGAATAAACACAAAAGTTTCTTCAGAAAACTGACAATAATTCATGTATTCTTTGGATTTGTCAATTTTTTACGTCTTGTTTTGTTTATATTAAATCATACAAAGTGTTGCTCAGAAATGGATGGATGGAGACCAACCTCTAAGTCTGTTGAAGGAAGCTTTATCCAAAGAGTTGGACATGTTGATGACTGAATTAAGCTGAGGATGATGTTGAGCGGCGGCGTTGTTTCCGCCCGCCGGGGGTCTATCAGGACCACCGAGTGAGCTAGAGAGCGGCGGGTGGCCAGTTGGATGTTGCGGAGTCAGTAACTGATACGAAGGGTTACCCGGGGGTCCCATTGAGTAGTCCACATAAGTAGCTGGGTCCCCCTTTTTCTTACTGGAGGGTTCCTGGTCGGAACCTGGATGGCTGATTATTGATGAGAGAGTGTTTATGTTTAGATTGTTGCCGTTGCTGTTTAGTGTTCCGATTCCGTTGTTGTTCAGAATAGGCGGCCCAGTTGCCAAGTTTGATACTTGGTTTTGTTTTAGAACTTCCAGCTCTTCAGGGTGTGCAACTATACCTAAATATTAAATTCTTTCTAGAAACAATTAAAAAACTTTTTAATTTTTTTTTCAAAATAAGCAGCTATTTGTAGAAAATATTCAGACAAAAGATTTCGTGAGCTCATTTTGACAGCAGCAAAGCTTAACTGAAAATTAAAAAATTAGTCGCTGCATCAAACTGTTGTTTGTAGCAAATATATCAGATCTATCAAATGAACTAAAGTAAAGTAAAATGATTCGGCAGTTATAAAGACAATTATTTAGGGTGCTTCTTGATAATAGTTACTCTAATTTTAGATATTAAATGGTTAAAAAGCATGGGGAAAAGCCATGATCGTTCCATCTATTTTTGGTTTTTTGTTCAAGCAAAGCGGGGATAGGAAGGAGAACTACTCGATATGAAATAATGAAAAACCCGGAACTAACTCTGGAAAACCCAAAAACTGACTAGTTTCCGAAGAATTTTAAAACTTATACTTTACTATAAAAGAACACCAGCCTTATTTTCAAAGAACTATAAATATTTCACCAAGTGTAATCCAAATTGAGAGAGCTGGATCAATAGCTAATTTTTTACACTAGGACCTACCAAAATTTTTTGCAACCAAGAGCCAATCACATTTCTTTTTCGCACTGTTTTTGAGTTTAACCTAGGAAGCATAATTTTTACCATTATGGAAATCCATTTGTAGTAAATTTAAGAAGTAAAATCAAACAGTGATAATATAAAAAAGAGAGTGAACATAAATTAGAAAGTTTTTGAAAAAAAAATTACATGACCAAAATGAGTCAAAACTAACACCATTTATTAACACTAAAACTTTCAGACCTATTTTTTCGAATACTGGAAAAAAAATTTCGAATCTTTTCACTACAGCTCGACTTATAACTGAAAAAATTTTAATATGATATATCACTCAAACCTCCACGAAAGAGTTTCTTCAAAATACCTGAAAGTGCGTAAAATAACTCACCCCAAACCAAAGTTTTTCATAGCCCATGGTATGTGGAACCATCAATACGATTTTGCATTTTTAACTACAAAAACTAACTAATTCTAAGACTTTTTGAAAATCTCGAGCAACTCGAAAACAATCCAAAGCTGTTTTTTTTCTATTATTCATGTTCCGATCTTTCACTGAATGCAAGTAATCATGGAATAGTGTCGGTTTCTTTTCAGCCAATTTTAAGTGGCTCCAACAAGCTCGCAGAGGTTCTAGTGCTCATCCATGCTAAAATCTTCTAAAAGTAACTAATGTTTAAATGTTTAAAATGTTTAGTAACTAATGTTTAAAAAAGGTTCAAAAACTGCCGAGAACTTTTTTTTGCTATTCGACTTCAATAAGCAAAGAGCGGATACAAATAAAAATCAATTTCAAAAATGATTGTGTTCTTCAAGAAACGTGTGAATATTTGATTGTGATGTTCTTAAAACGCGATTAAGACTGCGTTTTTACAAATTCACAATACGAAAATGCGAAAAAAAATTTGAAAAATTTTCAATTGTTTGAAGTGAATTGATAACTGCTTCGGAAAAGTCTGTGATATATGGGTCTGGGACAAAAAGCCGACGGGACTTCAAGCCAAAGGAATTTCAAGGGCCGAGATTTAAATTTTACAAGCATATCAAAACGCTATTTTTTCATCTGTAAAACGTTACTTTTCAAATTTTTAGGCAAATTTTAGTCCATAATTGGAGTTATTCATGATAATGCACAACTTAAGATTAACATCCGTTAATAACATCAGCCGGTTTTTGAAGTGCATAAATTATAAGTTTGAATAACGCCTTCAAGCGTGTTTCAATTTTTAAGTTTCCTAAACATCTGAAAGTGGGAATCAACTTCGTCTTTGGGTCTTTTTGATTTTTATCAAATTAAAACCCTTTCAATCCTAACTCGAACAACATTTAAAAATATCTTCTCAGGGTCGAGATGAAATTAATTAAAAATTTTTTAATTTAAAAACAGTTATGGCGTTAAAGTTTTTTAATTTTCAAGAACAATGTTTGCTTGATTTTTTTTGATGAACTCGACTCAATGTGAGAAAATTTGATCAAATGTCAAATTTGTACTCTGCTGGGAAACCTGAAAATTAAAATGCACCTTTGCTGTTCCATAGTGGATTTATCCTTCCTTTTAGAAAAAGAAATGAACTGAACATAAAAACAAATTAAAATTCAAATGGCAAAAAATCAAGTTTGAGCGTAAGACTTTTGCCTGAAACAAAGTATCATGACCTAAATAAATGCCTTTACCACGTTCATTGACACTTAAAATTGTTTCTCTTTAAGCGTTTTAGGTACTTTTCATTCGAATGTAGTCGGAATTTTCTGCGCCACTTGCACAGCAACCGGCAACCCTTGTTTTGTTTATGCGATCAGCGCTAAAACGTTCGGATGTGGCATTATAATTGATGTTATCAACAAAACATAAGAAAACGAAAAAGTTTTAATGTTAATGACAATCAAAGCCAAACTGAATTGACAATTTAACACAGATAAACAGTAAATATAAAAAAAGATTGATACATTTTTACCAAAAAGAATCCGCACCAAGGTCGGGAGTTCATGTTAATTAATATGCACCGCCAAAAAGTACTGAGGTACAAAAAACTAAGTATACGCCATTCAAAAGAGTTAACAAGATAACTTAACTGATTGCATGATGTTATAATAAATAAGTATGCTTGAATTTGACTCTGGTGATGAAACTATAAATTGAAGCGTCTTTTGATGATTGTGCGCATGTTTCTGTAATTTAGAAAAGTGCGATAGTTGACGGGAGTGAATTGCGGAAGTGTAGCGTTATTGACAATGATGGTCAACAAAAATCAAACCAGCTTTCATTCTTTAGTTTTAAACCAATTTCACGTTATTTGTCGCTTGATTCCAGTTAGTTTTGAAGGAACCTGACTTGCAGTTTTTTACAAAGATTTATCCAAGATTTTCTACTTTTCCTCGGAAGCTTGTTGCGAATGTTCCGAGTTGCAGTCAATTTGCGGCGAATGTTGTCCGTCTCCCATGACAACGAAAAGTTGTTTTTGCTGTGGCGAAAATCCGGGGGCATTTCGGTTTGAGTACATAATACCTCCAGCTTTAACTGAGATTCTTTGATGTCGATTTGGGGAGCCCAGTTGGTACGAATTTTTTGAGTTCGAAAGCCTTGAAATTGAAGTTGCAAGCCTACGTTGCGTTGGACTCATAGGCTGTGCTTGTGCTAAGTATCTGGAATTTTCTTTTAAGGCAGGATAATTCATGATGGGTGGAGATTGGTCGAAGAAAGTTCTAGAAGGATCTGACGATGGAAGTTTATTTTGTAGTTGGAACGGTGGCGGCGTGCAGGGATTTGTTACCGATTGCATGTGTGATGTCGTTTGCTGGCAATCTGCAATGCGAACACTTTGAATGTTTCGGCTTTCTGATTCATCGACACATGTTAGACTGTGCTGAGAATTTAGGTTCAATTTGCTATTTTTTATCAAAAAGTTTTCATAGACTTATTCACCAATTAACAGAGCCAACAGATTGTTGGAAAAGAGTCAATGAACGCAAGTAAACAGAATAAAAATACCGACATAATTTTTGAAACATCCCAACTTTCGATTTTCAAAGAAAAAATAGATGCCATTAAACCTCTTTGAAATTGTAGGACTGTATGATTTGCATTTTTTGATAAAATTAACACATTTTGAGAAAACTGGGTCAATAAGCAGAATTTTTATTTTGCAGGGAAATCTGAAAAATAAAATTCAAATTAAACAAAGGAAATGAAGTTAATTTAAAAAGAAATCAAAGTCAAACGGCAAAAAAGTAAATTCGAGCCTGAACAATTTAAGACTTTTCCTGAAAAAGAATCATCGTGAGAGTCTGAACTACATTCATCGACTCTTAATAATTAAAAAGTCATCTAACCGACTAATATGGGCAAACTATTTAATCTGTAGATGAAATCAAAGCTATTATAACTATCATGAATCACGACTCAATTATTATGAAGCCAAGAAAACCGAATTGTAAAAAAGAAAATCAGTTTGACCTAATAATTGCAACACAAAAAAATGAGCGTAGCAGAAGTATAAAGACGCATTAAGTGCCATAGTTATTCATACGTAAACATATGATTCCTTGCATTTTACATTTAGTGCCTGCTTGATGTTTTGTTTTGGTGTTTACTTTTTTGGCCAGTTTGTTTTGACAACTCACCTTTCGGCAACGAGCCATTAGTCATGTTGTGGGGCATTCGTAAGGTCGGAACAACGTGACTGTTATAAAGCATAGCCGATGGTTGCCCACCCGACGGGTTTTGGGATGAAAAGGGGGACCCGGGCAAAACCGAAGTGTTGCTCCATAGCGAAACGACTTGAGCAGCCATTTCGGGTGAGTTCGGCGGGTAATAGTTACCCGATGGCCCCGGATCCCCGACCCCAATGAACCCGCATTGACTTGCGGAGCTGCTACCGGGTACGGCAACAAGCCCACGTTTACCCGCGTGTACCGGGATTCTGTCTGTTGAATAAAATCAAGAAGCCATTCAAATTCGTTCATACTCTTTCCATGCTTAATTCATGTTCGCTTCGGATTTGGTTCAAATTTTTGTCTCCCACTTTTTGATTGAAACCGAAATAAAAACAGTAAAATTTTATGTTGGCATATTTTGACTGAGGGTTTTCTGGATTTTGGTACGATACAGGGATTTTCATGGCAGTTGCGACCCACTAAGAAAATCCGATTTATCGCATGTACAATTTTCTAATCTCAACATTCAATTTTATCCAAAATCAAAGCCGGCCTGCCTGAACAGTGAAACTTAATAAAGCCTCCAGTAATATTTAACTCTCTTTGCTAGGACAGGGAATCGGTTTACCTGTTATACTATAGATTGACTTGTCTCAACCAAGCTTGATTCACCAGGAGGGTTATTTTTGTCTACCTTCAACCCAGTTTGAAACTGGAATTAGCCCACAAGTGGTCCAGAAATTTTAAGCAATTATATTTCAGCAGGAGCCGCCGCATGTATTCCAGACATAACAAATCAAAAGGATATCAAGGAAACAAACTTCAGCGCAATTGAAATTGAACAGTCGGCAAATGAATTCGTTCAAGCACAGCCATGATTAAAATTTGAACATGATGATGTTTTATCGCTCAAAAATAGGACCAAAAAATAGTAACCATATGGCCAAACAAGGGTAATACAATTTTGCACGGCCAAGCATTAAATAACCAAAAATAACATATCGAATGATTTTTTCAAACGAGTAACTTGCAATGATAACTGAACAACAAAATGTCATTTTCCCACTTTGAAAATTGAGGATAACACTTGAAATAGTTGATAAAAACACTACAAACTACTGATCTTAAGACATTAAATTGGGGGTTTTAACATGAATAAAGATGATCTAGTTTTTGATTACTTTATTGTCACTGACCTTTTTTGAGGGCGGCGTTTCGCCTTTGATCTCGATTTCTGCGACAGATGACGATGAGGAGGGAAACCAATAGCACCAATCCCACTAAGATCAACGGCACAATCACCATCGTCCGAAGCGGAACAGTGTTTCCCCCCGCACCTAAAGCTTCCCCGCCCCCACCGGAACTCGAACCGCCTCCCCCTGATCGACTGGCGGCCATTCCCTGGATGGGTTTGGTGTAGTCGCTGCAGCCGACACTGTTACAGGCTTTGACGGAGACGTCGTATTTCTGGTTCGGTTTCAGAGACGAAATGAGAATTTCGTTGCTGTTACGAGCGTCCAACGTCTGAAAAACAACTCTGTTAACATATTCATGAAAGAAGCAAAATTGTCATGAAAGTTTCTACGCAAAGCATTTTGAAGCGAAGATAGAAAGATACGAGATGCATAAACCAGCCGAGACATAAAAGTGTACAAACCAGGAAACAAAATCACGTCACCTCTGTTGAATATATGTTTGATTTTCGGAACTGTTAAATAATTGTTATAAAATGGTTGCGTTAGATAATTTTGTTAAGAAGGTAATTGTTACATAATTGTTAGAACAATCAATGTCATCAATTGTCGAACTTCGTGTAATGATACTGACCGTGAACTCTTTGTTGTTGTTGTTGCTTCCTCCATTACTGCTAGCCGGTCTGTATGCCACCTGGTAGTAGCTGTTTCCAGCTGTCATGTATGGCACTGGGGTCCACGACACCCGAAGTCCAGCCGGACTCTCGCTCTTCACATCTTGGACCGAAGGAGCCCTAGGCTTGCCTGGACATACAAACAAAAACTGCTTGTACAACAGCTTCATAATTCTCACGTTTTATAATGTTGCTATCTGTGGAGGTTTGTTAAGTAAATGCCATGAAGATGTGAACAATTTATATTTATAAATTCTTCTCCTTGTTGCTCCTCTTTGGTATATTCTTAATTTTCAGCAAATTTTTTCATCAAAAAAGTCAAAATTTTTCATAATCTGTTATTTTAACATAAAAAGCTATGCATGAACATTATGTGAGGTTACTGTGATTATGTAATCAGATCGTAATCTGATATTTTAAATCGCATGATCTGTTGAAAATTATATATGATGACTAATATGTAAGGTTAGTACGATTATGTAATCAGAGTTCACATCTTACGTAATCTGTCCAGCCGTATCTTCTTGAACTGTTCGCCTTTTTCATTCTTCACAGCACAGAAGTAGTCGGTGAAGTTGTCGTCTGTCACTCTGTCGATCGTGAGTTCCGACTTCAGTTTCACCTGGTAATCCGACGACTGGTCTTGAGATGTCCTCACGTACTCCTGAGATATTTCATCACTGTTCTCACGTGTTTGTTTGAACCATTGTACTCGCACCGGCTACAAAAATACAATCGATATCAATTTTTTTTCTAGAGCATATTTTTTAAAATGAAAATTAAATTTTGGAACATTTTTTTAGCGTGAATGATTTCTTTTTCTATTATGATTAACGCGTGATATTACAAAAAAGCATGAAGAAGAAATGTGTTCAAATTACTTAATTTATTGACCATGGTTAAACTCGTTTTTTCGAAAAACTGAAGTACTAAAATTCAAATGTGACAAAATGGGGGGGGGGGGTTAAGAGAGCCTAATTGGCTTCTCATTTGTAAGACATTTTATTTTGTTGACAATGATAAAAGTTTTTCCTGCTGGTGTACCTGATTTGTGGGGTAGAGGACGAACTGGCAGCAGAGGGTGGCCCTCTGGGCAGGCAGTGCGGAGAACAGACCCTCCAGGTTGAGGGGACTGCATGGCAGGTACTGCGGGGGGACTACAACACAACACACAAAAAATAACACAAACGTCAAATCAAAACATTTCATAGACCGCCTTAAATATTTGGTTCATTTTCTAAATATCTTGGCTTGTTTGGCACTTTTTTTAACCTTCTGGAACTTTTTCTCAAGATTTTGGCACGTTTGGCAAGTTTCGTGGTTACACTGTTTTTTGAAAATTCTCAAAAAACCAGCTTAATTGGAAAAAAAGCAAGTTGTGAAAAATCTGTCAAGGGTTGACAGATACAACTCACATTTGACAAATACTTGGACTTCCATTGAATCCGTCGCCACTTTTTCGTTGTAAAATGTAGTCTCAGCCTTGCAGAGATACACGCCCGCATCCGACTGGGTCACTTTCTTGATCTCCAGCACCGGCCCTTTGGCGATGGGTCTGCGGTCGGGTGAGAACCACGTGATCTTAGAGGGGGGCTCACTTTGCACGTCACACTTGAGAAGTAAAGCGTGGCCTTCGTCAATATAGCCCGTCTGCAGTGGGGTGATGATTGGCCCGACTGTAACAGATTTAAACTAATAATTAAAATGCTGAGCCAACAATATCGATTTTTCCGGCAAATTTTTGACCGACAAACTTTCATCAAAGAATTTATTTAGGTAACAAAATAAGTGGCCGACATTATAGCAGCTAATCACAGCAGTGGTGCAATGTTCGTCAGCAATTCGATATTTCATTTTCCGTATTCTTGAGAAAAAAAATTGAAAATCAATATTTAATGGAAAAATTTTCAATTTTCATGCAGAATATTTTGCATGTTTACACGATCTCCAGTAAGTGTTGCACTTTTTTTGGCAACAACGTTTCCAGCAGTTCTGAAAACACACTCAGAAGGTTTGCAGAAAATGTTTCTCGGATACGTAATGCAAGTAACTCACTAACACGCAGGTCAAATAGGACCGAGTGCTCGCGAGAGCCTTCGAAGGTTCATCGTCTAACGAACGTCGGTTCGAACAATCGGTTGCACCACTAAACCACAGTGCATTTTTCGCACACTGTTTTTTCCATCATTTTCTTTCGAAAACAACAAAATGCTAGTTTTTATCGCAGCAAATTTTTTCCGAAGAAAGTTTGTCGATACTCGTGTGCATAATTCGAAACCACTGCTTTTGAATGCTAATTCCGCGGGTGGCTCCTATACTCATATCAGATGGTCTCAATCTTCAGTTTTTGAAAGTTTAAACATTGCTGATTGGCTGAGAATGTTCGCGCATTCGGTCTTTTTTTTGTCATGAGAATAGACTCAGTTGTTAACTTACACTGTACAGAGAGGTCGATTTCCTCTGTCGTTTTGCCCGCCCTGTTTTCCGCCTCACACATGTAGCTACCCGAGTGTTGTCTGGTGAGAGAGCTGATCGTGTACTGTCTCGTATCTTGCGAGCGCATGTTGGCTTCTTGTGCTGCAAATAAAATATAGTCAGAATTTAGAATAAGAATTAGAATTAGAATAAAACAAAACAAGTTAAATGAGCGATAATCCAACGATCGACATTGCTATTGTGGCAATGAACATCAATAACTCATTGATGGTAATTGCTGATATTGTGTTCATTTTTTTTGCTTATTTTCGATGTGAACTTATCCCGGGGAGCTAAAATCAGGGGCAAATCTAGGATTTTTTCAAGAGCGGCAATTTTCAAAAAAAAAAAATTGAAAAATTTTGTCAATCCTTTTTAAAGTCGACCAAATTTATTTTCCGAGCGCTCCCGCAACCTTATAAAAACCCTATTGTAATAAAAATTTCTGCGCCGCATGCAAAGTTTGAAAAAAGAGCAAAAATGCCGTTTTTGGGCACTTTTTGAGAAACTTTGACCAAAAGTTAGTACATATAGGCACCAGAGGCCTAGAAAGAAAAAATTTAGGGCTTGTGAAGTAGGCAAAAAAACAGAAACAAACTTAGACGCTTGAATTTCACTCAGCCATAATTCTTTTCTGTTATGTGAAGAGTTTGGAACAACAAAGCAATTCGCGATGGAAAAAAGTTATTTTGTACGACTGTGCAGGGAAAATTTAGAAAATAACTATATAAAAAGCAATATTGTTTCATAATTTGAAAATTTTTACAAGTGAACTCAATCTAGTCGAGTTTTTTTGCAATTAGAATGAAGAATTTGAAACTTTTTTTAAGTATATGCCAATAGCTTTAATTTTGAAACATTTTCAGCTGCAAGTTTTTTTGTTGCTTGACACGTTTTTTGTTGCAAATAACTTAAGGGGTGAAAAAATCAATCAGTAATTTTTTTGTAAATCTCCGGACCATCTAAGAATTATATCCCACTTTCGAAAAAAAGACGTTCACATTCGTTGCTCTAATCGCAAAGATTTTGGTAGAAGTCAAGCGTGTTTTCGGTTGCAGGAAATGAACCATTTTTGGGAAAATTTAGCTTTTTTTCATTTTTCAAATGAAATTGGTTTTGGTTTTGCTTAAGTTTTGAAACAAAAAGCTGCTGAAAATTCTGTTAGTTTTTCTATTAATTCGTTACTTGCAAAAATGTATGACGCCAATTAAATAAAGAATTATTTTGTTTTTGTAACAACTACAGGCGTTAGTTTTTTGCTTTCTTTTGCTACTGATTTATTTTCTTTTACTTTATATCTCCCTTAACGTTTTTGACATCTCGCTTTGAAAATAATTTTTAAAAATCAGGATAATTGACTTATTTTGGAGAACTTTTCTGTTTCAGCAATCTTGTACTGACCGTTTTCGTGAACGCTCCAACATTTTCTCTTGTTGTAATAGACAAAAATTAAGTAAATGAACTGTATAAAATATTGTAGTCTTCCTTAATTCGGCGTTAAAAAGACTAATCGAAGAGGACAAAAATATTTCAGGCAAAAAACTCAATTGTTTCTTTTTGGAAAAAAAAAGTCATCTGTTCATGCAGTTTTTCTACAAATGGTTTGAATCTTTTTAATCAGTTTCTCACTCAGAGATCTTTTTATATTTTCTGAAAAAGATTTGATGATTTTGAAATTCACAGTAACTCTCAGGTAAAGTTCTTTTTTTAACATTTAAATTTTGCATAAAATTATGATTGTTCGACAGCATTGTCATTTTGAACTGGTCATTGCAGTTTTCAATTTCTTAAGCACAATTCGCGTGCGTCGAATAAATCTTGTTCGATATCTCAAACCGAATTGTGTTATGATATTGGGTCTAGATAGTGGGTTATTAGAGGCAAAACATACCACTTTGTAAGTTGCACTGTTATTCACATTTTTTACTACAAAAATTGATTTTTTTTTGTTTTACAGAAGTGTGTTTGTTGTCTTGTCCCACTTAATGGTCTTCAGAAAAATAAAAATGAAAAAAAACCTGTTCCGTAAAAAATTTTAACTAAAACTTACTTTTCAGTTTTTGTTTAGCAAGCAAACGACTAGCAAGCAAACAACGCAAGCGGTTGTTGAATTTGATATTAATTGTTTCAGAGAACTAGTGTTCTTAGCAATCAGTCAATAGCTCAATAGCTTAGGTAAAAACTTATTATTCCGACTTTCTAAAAAAGTGACGGAATAATTTTGCTCTGAGTGGTTTCGACTTTTCGACTTTTTAAGTAGCAGTTTTTGACAATCGCTTTTTTATATCAGCCGAAAGGTGTTGTTGTCATGAGCTCAAATTGAATAAGATATTTTACCTGGGATGGGGATTTTTGAGAAGTTATGGGGACTTAAAGACTGCCAATTTGGTACAGTTATTGCGCGACATACTTCGTGCTATTAACGGGTAAGCGGAGATTTAATCTGTCTTAGAAATTGTTCCAAATTGGTTGCAGGAAGCTTAACTTAAAAGGAATCCACAATTAATTTGGCACTAAGAGCAAAATCTATCACTTTGTACTTTACATGTGGTCTGTGGTGTGGGGGTGATTTTCACAAAAAAAATCTCAAATGTTTCATGTTATTACTGCTCCGATATGTTGAATAAAATTTTATTTTTCGGCACTGATGTTTTTCGGCACTGTCGAACGCCCCCGGGCAGAATTAGTAAGACGACCCGAAAGTGATTGTCAAGCCTAAAATTTAGCTGCGACCACTTATAAAAAAACAAGATCAGAAATGGCAAACAGAATACTAGAGAGAAACTAGAAAGCCGTGCGTCCATCACCAGAAAACCATTATTCGAAAAATTTATTCAGATCCCTAAGTTAATATCTCACCTCGAAAAGTGAAAACAGTTCACAGAGAATCACTGCCGAGAAATTTATAGAAAATTGCAGAAAATGAACAAAAAAACGTTGATTGTTAAATTCCAAATAAGCTTTTTTGGACTATCAACATTTTTGAAAATCATTATCTAATATGTATAGAGAAAGGGTAAAAGAATTGTGTTGACTCAGTATGAAGCTTTGCAATTTTCTATACTTATCTCATAAAGATTTAATTCGAAACAGTAGACCAAGTAACAGTAGACATCAAGTCAGAGAAGAATTTGACACCGAAGCCAAAATGCATCAAACCCGAAATCCAAAAAGGGTCTTTTCTGTTACACGGCCCAAAATTGATGAATTTTGTAATATGAAATAAATTATTAATAGCTGGATAGGATTGGCTGAATTTAATTAAACCAAAACTTTAGCTACTGCAACTTCATATTTTTCAGCCGTGCAACAGAAAACAACAAAAAAACACCCCCGAAAAAAAATTAGAGAAGATTTTGTTTGGTTTTCTTTTTACCAATTGATAGAAGTTTTATACTATTTTAAGAAATAATTTTGAAGCACAAGTTTGTAAGCATTGACTGCTTTCACCATAAATCTTCTTTAATTTTAACACGGGGGGGTTATTTTTTTATTTTGGATTTCGACCCAGTTAGAATTGTCTGCTTCTTAGTAGTACCTACCGGCCCGGAAATTGGGGTTGCCGACCATCAGGAAGGCCTCTAGATGCACAATAGCAACACCTAGTTAGTGTACGTTAAGACACTCAATATTATCTGGATAGTCTTTTATAGTTTAATGTGATTTTCTGACCAGTGATTTTCCAAGTCTTTTCTGTTTCAATTTAAAAACTAAAATTTTAGGCAGTTTTTTTTTTGCCAAATCATGTTTCACAATTTAAAAGCTCAAAAAGAGAGGAATATTGCATAAAGTTTTTTTTACAGAGGTCACAAGTAATTACCCTAAAAAATGAACTCCTGTATGTTGGCTATTTGCCTCTGAAAAATGGACCTTCAATTCATCATAAAGCTTGCCATAAATTTCTTTCATAGCGCTCTGAACTTGGTTTCATGCAAGAGTTATGAATCTACATCCTAAATAAACTTTTTAATGATGCTCGAATTTAATCATATCATTCAGAATACGTTTATATCGTGAAATTTAATGATTTATCAAAGTACTAAATATCATCAAAATTCATTTTTTTTAAATAAACGCTCGAGTAATCAGTAAAATTAATTTATTTTAAATTTAAAAAATCTCTTAAACGTACCTGATTCTGGGATGGAATTTGTGTTGGCGTAGTAGACTTTAAACTTGTGTGATTCTGGCATGGGGTCCGCATTGGTTCTGCACGAGATCTGCACCGACTCCCCCTCCAAAAAGGCCCTCTTACTAGGAGTCAACTGGAAGCTCAATGTGGGTCGGTCTGAACACAAATCAACAAATTAAATGAATATTACCAACTAACTTCACTAATTTTATTTCAAACAAAAATCGACAGAAAGTTGGTTGAATGACTTTTTTCTGAACCTTCAAAATGAAGCACAAACTGCTCAAACGAATTTAAAACGCAGTGTTTTTGAAACAATCTGAGTTTCGAGACAAAATTAATAACATAAAATATTTTGTTCTTCTTTGTTTTCTCAACACCAAAACAATTTAAGGACACAAAAGCGGTTCTTGGAAAAGTGAGTTGAAACTTATAATTTGTTTCTTTCCCTCGCGGATAAATCGGGTCAATAAGGGTGCTGATAGGGGCTATTGCTTTTTCAGGTGATCAAGTTAGTATGCTCCCTTCTAAAAAGACCAATTTAAGATCTTCCACCCTTATATTTAAATTGGATCAAATTTTCTTACTTTCCCGTGTAAAACACTTGATTCGCGTTGATTTGATTGTCTGATTGTCTGATCTCAAACTAACATATTCCCCCTCCCCCAAAAAACCCACCCCCCCCCCCCAAAAAACATCTTTGGAAGTAGGATGTTACTTAGTGCTTTTGAAACTGTGATTTTGTGGTCTGTACTTACATAGCACTTTGACTTGGGCTGTTTTGGAGGCTGCCCCGTGCTCGTTCTTCACCGTGCACTTGTACCTGCCAGCGTGTGATCTGGTCACATTTGGCACCCGCAACACCTCACTGTGGCCTTTGACGTCACTCATCCGGTCATGACTCCAGTCTATCTGCACCACCTGAAGTAACACACACAATATCCCCAATTGCGGGTATTTTCTATTCATCTTTTCCATATATCGCAAATTGGATTACAAGTTCACAATCAAAATGCTTCTTTTATCTGATTGGATGAAATTGATTGATCTTATAGGAAGTCTGAAGCTTAATTTCAGACATATTAGCTCATTCAACATTTTGGTAATTTTGTGCCGCATAACAGAAAAAGGATTCCCCTAAAAACGACAAATTCCCTTATGATGGAAGGACCCAATGACGGAAGGCCAATCACAACAGAGTATTCACAAATTATTCACAAATTACAATTATCTTTTTTGAAAACAATTAAATTCACAGCAGTCAATTTCAATTTGGCGGAATACAAAATCAGCAGATAATGCAATCGGGCTGATACGCAATGCAAACTTGTCATAACAGAGACACAAACTGTTTATGAAAACGCCCAGGGGTTATCGCACAGCCCATGAAAGGCTTCTGGGAGATACGTTTTTGCAGTCTGCCAATTTCCTTTCAGCTTTCTACATAAAGTTTGGTCCCTCTATCATGAAAATAGCCACCAGAAAGACCTCAAAGTAAAAACAGAAAATCATTTCTATTGGTGCGAAAAATGAATTTAATTCAAAACTGATATTTTTTACACTATATTTTATACTAAAATTGTTTTAAAACTTGGCACTTAAGAGATCGAATTTGCTATAGCAAAAGCCCGAGTTTATTTTTTTTAGAAAAACAATTTTTTCAGACAGAATTTATGTCTCAAAATCTCCTGATTTTTTTCAGACAGAATTTATGTCCCCTGAAAATTCAAGTTTGCCCAAAAAATTTTATTTGAATTTGATAGATTGTAATTTTCAATTTTTTTTTCGGCTCTATTCTGTGCAATTTATTAATTAACTTATGAAACATTCGATGGGTCCTTAAACTGTATCAAATAGTTTTGAGTTTGAATGTTTAATAAAATTTCGAATAAAAACGAAATTTTGCTCTCATCAGTATC